>NC_072734.1:160894382-161131673 GCF_026930045.1 Uloborus diversus | reverse complement strand
ATATGCCATGCGTGAAATCAAGATATTTACTTATAAACTATTGCATATAAGCCCCCCCCCCCCCAAAAAAAAAAAAATCTGTTCACTGAATGAATGCTTTTAGCATTTTGTTGAAATCAAATATGTAGTGCCTATTAATCCCAAGTTTTTCTTATAGTTTAAATTTTTAAAGGTACTAAAAAACTAATCGCTACTTTTTGTGGATTGTGTTACAGCACATCTCAAAAATTTGCATTCAAGTTGAAATAATTTGCCATTTTCATGATTTGAAAGCAAAAACAAAAAATCAATTCATTTACTTAGAGAATTTGATTTACTGAAAAGAGTGGAAATGTTTTAGCTTAAAAAATGTTTATCTCTATTTTCAAATACAAACTTAAAATCATTTCCATCATTAGCCAAAGTAATTATTTATATATAATGACCTCATTGGTTAATTAAATGAAATACATTCATTATTTAAGCAAAAACTAATTGCATCAGTATTTGAAACAAAATTAAGTTTTATCTCACATTATCTTACTATTAGTATATATGCTTGTATTATTGTCTCATCATTAATATCTACTGCAACTACCTTAACCCTCCAAAGGTGAGAAGTTCTTTGTAGCAATGAAGTCATATGCTTTTCAATCAGAGTTGACACTTCTGGGTTGTGATGCCACTCTCTAACAATGGATTAACTTAATTTGGTGTTGTTGGATATGATGTTTTCATGAACTTTTGGTTCTTTAATTACTCCAAATACCCTCTACCAGTTTCATACCATGCTGTTTCTAAATCATAGATGAACTTCCAAAGATTTTTCATCAAAAAACTTTCTCAAGGCCTTGTTATGTATGAAAACTTTCTTTTTAGATACAAATCTTCTGTGTTATGTCTTCTTCTATAGCTTCCAAATATAATATTATATTACAAAAATGAAACCTTTCCATTACAAATAGAAAAATTTTGTAAGTCCAATTATTTCTGAAGCAGGTTTTTTTCCTTTTTAAATCTTTCTAAAACTATTTCCCAAAAAATGTGGTTTAACGTCTCTGATTTTTCTCCGAACATCTTAAATTTTTACCTAAGGAATGTTTATTACTTTTAAGAGAAAAGATACTTTTTCTCTTTTAAAGCTTTACCCAAAAGCTTGTTTTATTTTCTTTAACTTAAAAAAGTAAAAATGGTAATCTCAATGTCTGAATTTCGGCTCCTACAGGATTTTCAAACATCAAATTTCGGGTCCAATCAAGCCTAATTTAAAAATCCTTTTTTTTTTATACAGGGCTCCCAAATGGTCCGCTTTTCCCGCCAAAGTCCGTTTTTTAGGGTACAGTCCGCTTTAGACCGCTTTTTAGCATTTTGGTCCATTTAGTCCGCTTTTATATTGTTTTTACTAAAAAATCAGATTTTTAAAATTTTCATTACATTAAAAGATACCTGTGTGCTGACGTATGTTAAGTCCGAACACGCTGCTGCGGCGCCGTTTTTCTATTGAATTTGACTTTCTGGTATTATTTCGCTTCAGATTGACGTCATTACTCCTCCTCCAACCGCTGTAACATGGAAATCTAGCAAATGGAGAGGTTTGGGGGGAAGAGTTATGACGTGAAATCAAAGCATTTTGCTACCGGTATTTCTCACGGGTTCGTACGCACTTGAAAAAAATCAAGAATGTTTCATCAGTATAATTTTCTGAACTTGTGTCCGATGTGTAGCATCGCGAAAAATTACTTCCTGTGTTTGCGAGTTCAATCTTTTTTCATCTTGTTTATATTTTGATGTTTTTGACAATCAGAAGTTACTTTAACATTCATTAACTTAGATTAGCTTATTTTATGTTTAATTACAATAGATAATAAACTTATTTTTCGGAACCATGATAACAAACTTTCTTGGACTTTGCCGAAAATTGCTTCCTGGGTTTTGAGATTTCAATCTCTTTGCATCTTGTAAATATTTTGATATTTTTGGCAATTGGAAGTTATTTTGACATAACACCTTCGTAGATTAGCTTATTTTTTGGTTAATTTTAATAGACAATTAATTATTTTTATTTTTGGTGCCATAGCAACATTGAACTTTCTCGCACTTCGCGGAAAGTGCTGGTCGTGTTTGAGATTTCAATCTTTTTGCATCTTGTAAATAATTTGATATTTTTGTCAATCAGAAGTTATTTTGACACACTCCACCATAGATTAGCTTATTTTTTGTTTAATTTTAATAAATAAGAGACTTTTTTTTTTTTTTTTCGAAACCATGGCAACATTGAATTTGCTCGCACTTCGCGGAAAATTGCTTGTCGTGTTTGAGATTTCAATCTTTTTGCATCTTGTTAATATTTTGATATTTTTTGGTAATCGGAAGTTATTTTGGCATACGCCACCATAGATTAGCTGATTTTTTGTTTAATTTTAACAGATAATAAACTTTCTTATTTTTGGAACCATAGCAGCATTGCACTTACCGAACTTTGCGAGGAATTGCTTCTTGTCTTTGAGATTTCAATCTTTTTGCATCTTGTACATATTTTGATATTTTGCGCAATCGAATGTTATTTTCGCATATGCCATCCTAGACTAGCATATTTTATGTTCAATTTTAGTCATGTTTAGTTTTAGAGAATATTTTTTTTTTTTTTTGGAAATTATGCCAACAATGAATATACTTCGTGAAAATTTGATTCTCGTGTTCAAGATTTCAATCCTTTTGCATCTTGTAATTATTTTAATATTTTTTAAAATTGGAAGCTGTTTTGACATGTGTTACCTCAATTTTTTTTATTTATTTTATTTTTAAAAACTAAAAAACTTTGTATCCTTATTTTTGTAAGTACTCATAATGAGTATTTTCAATCTGAAAATATAGCTCTATGAATCTAAACTTACACATTTATTTATCACATTAAGTTATCCAGTAAAAGCAGGCTCAAATTTACATTCAGTGTATTTATCGCTTAAGCCGCATTTGTATATTTTTGGGTGTGGTGACTTTAATAAAAAATTTTCTTTCTCACTAATTTTCATACATACTTGAAGACAGTTACAATATTTCTTGGTACCCGAACAAATTATACATACATATGAAGAAATGATTTGGATACTTAGCATACTAATAAATGATTTGCAAACCTCTAATATTTTTGAACTTAGTCAGTCAGTAGCATAGCCAGAAATTACCTCCTGCTTTGGTGTTTGGTCATAAACTCTCATATGTATATAAACTTTCCATATTTAGGCTGGAAATATGTGTAAAAACTAAGGGCTGTGGAAGGGGAGAGCAACCTCCTGGCCTCCAAACTATATTTTCTTGTCTTGCCGTACCTTATATCAAAATGAATTCTCTTTAAACTGGTTATGTGAAAAATTTTGTAAACTACTATGTGCTAAGGTGGTTACTGCAAAAACTGTATCTAAAAGGTCTTTATTAGGTATGCACTGATTGATCGGTCACTTGGGTGATTATTTTTAATTAGCCAGTTTTTACCTGTTAAGTAGTAGAAATTTTATTTTACAATTAAAGTTACTCTGTAAGATGGTCAGTTACATGCTTGCTTGTCACCCCCCCCCCCATCCAAATGTTTGTGTGAATAATATAATTCAATGGATAAGAAGTTCAGTTGGACAGAAGGTGATAAGGATTTATCTTTAAAAATCATTATTATGGTTAATTAATGAATTATTTTCACATATTTATTGCCAGGCAGCTAATTTGCCTTTTGGTGCTACCCTGGGTGTAACTATGAATGGTCCTCCCAAGGTCCTCTTTTTAATCCTAACTGGTCCTCTTTGGTCCCCTTTTTGATTCAAAGTGGTCCTCTTTTACCCTTTTCTGTGGCTAAAATGTGTTGGGAGCCCTGTTATATCAACAATCTCTTTTACATTCAAAGTTTTGTGGTCAAATTAATTCATACTAAGTCTCCCTAGTTTTATGCATAAGTTCCCCTCATTTTAATTTTTCAGTGCTGGCAGCTGTGATATACACTATATCACTGAAGTATTTTGACACTTTCAAAAATTCACATTTCTACGGATTTCTCGAGAAATACAAGATCAATTTCTGTAACTTGTGTTATTTACAAGATATGCTTCAGCTACCATTTTCCAGAAAAAAATAAATCACTTTTGCATTTAGGAGACCATGAACATATTGGGGAAACAACAAAAAGACTTAAATCATTCTTCATTGTAAATACCTGAAAATAAGCTATAAGTTTTTGAAATAGATTTCAGAACTGTAAAATTAATTTTTATTCGTGAAAGTATCACTCATATTCATGAAGATGCATTTCCTTTAAAAATACCAGTTTTGCTTGCAGGTTTTTTGCTCATATCACGCAGAGTTTTCCATCAAACTTTGATGAACTTTCAGAAAACTTGGTAAAACTTAGAAAGTATTCAGAAATACAATACTAAAATTTTAAATTAAAATGTTTAAAGTTGATGAAATATGAACGTTTAAAGCAATTAATTTTTCACTGCATGTACGCGAAAGATAGCAATTTATAACCTGCATAATTTGAATCTCCAATAGATCCCCTAACTCATAATAAAATTCCAGTTAAACAGCTTAAAAATTAAGATTAATATCAGCAATCTAATGAGCAGAACTTCAATAATTCTTGGAAGTGATGAATCGTGAAGCATCGTTCACAAATAATCTGTTTTTAACCTTCGACACGCAAAGGAGGGAGGGTTATAAGTTTGCCGTCTCTGTGTTTCTGTCTGTGGCACTCTAGCGCCTAAACGAATGGACCGATTTTGGAGAGAAAAAAAAGTATCGTGTGTGTTCTTAGCTAGGTTGCGTCTTCGGATAACATTAATTAATGAAGATATTAAGTAAAAACCTCTAAAAAGTTTTTTGTGGTTTTTGCAGTGAAAACTTATTTAAAAATTTAATACCAAAGTTTTTTCTGCGTCTGATAGAATGTGTTTGGAACTTCCACGTTATATAGAATTTGAGGTATAAAGATTTTTTTAAAGCAGATTTTAAATTTGGTTAAGCCTTTATTCACTCAATTGGTAACCAAATTCATATTTGGCCGACAAGGAAATGAAACGCAATAATTTTGAAATTTTATCTGTTGCCAGTTTCTATTTGTTAGCAAATAAAATACTTGTAATTGATTTTTAATGATATAAGGCTTCTAAAAGGATTTCCAATTTTCCCTCATAATTCTACATTTGCAACTCACTCGGTTTTTTTTTTCCACATTTTGATTTTAGTGACTTGTTATGAATCACACTGAAGCAAGGGTCGACATTTGCAAACAATCCCTTACAATACTTTCACCTGTCCAAGAGTTATTGAAATTCAGCTCAAAACCTGAAATTGTCGGGGAAAATGACATTGTTAAAAATGTCAGGGGAAAGTCAGGGAAATTTCCAATTTTGCCCCCCAAAATTTTTTTCCCTGGGAATTTTGAACCATAAGATCTAATCTTAGTTTTTGTCAATGTTTCCCCAGAAAAATTGTAAAAGTTTTGAGGTAAAATGATGCTGATAATAATAAAAAAAAAGGCAACCCAAAAAAAAACTTTTGCGGATGCCATTTTTGTCTCTCAATAGTTCCCAAGAAAAAAATTCTACGGCGAGAGGAATTATGCACAAACTCAACAGGGAAGAAGACAATTTACTGCTTGTGAAGCACAAGCCTGCGGATGGTTGGGTCGATCGGGAAAACCGTTTTTTAGAGCAATCACGATTATTAATTGCTTTCATTTGACCGTCCTTGATGTTTGGTTCCTTTTTCAACCTTGTCGTACTCTGCAGGCATGACTTCTACTGGTAGCCGTTGCTTCTCATACACACTCACACACATGTGCCAATGTGCATACACACAGGTCTACACACACACACACACAAGCCTACACATACATAACTATGCACACGTAACCGCCCAAGAGGAGGGACAGCAACCGTTTCTAGAAACAAGTGAGTGGGGTAGTAATAACCAATGTGTAAAGTCCTGTCACGACTCGTGATTGCGAAAAACATAATTTGAATTCAAAATTTCAGAATTCAAATTTATTTTGAAAATTCAAAAGTTTTTCAATTTTATTTTAAATATGTCATTTTCTTGAAAAATGAAAAATTTTGTTGTTAAAACTTAATCTTATCCCTCATTGCCTTGGACGTAAATGTGCCAAAAACTTTTCAACTGAATTGTAGCTCCCCAAAGATTTATTTTTTAATAGTTCTCATGCCACAAATTCAAAAAATTATTTCTTAATTTTTGTTATAGCTGCCTTATTTGGTGGCCCAAGATGGTAGAACACAAGACTTTTTAAGTGCCTCAGTTTCCGAAAATGGCATTGGATGTTTATTGCACTGCAAACTATTGATAACTACGCAAAATGTGCTCCTTTTTTTCGGATAATTCATAATTATTTTCTAGAAAAATGCAAAATTTTATCTCCAGAACATTTCTTAAAATTCTAATTGATTTCGACGCTTATGTGCTAAAAACTGACTATTTTGTCTTAATTGTAGTTTTTTAAGGATTATTAATCAGTTACAACTACTTTTATGCTACAAATTCAAAAATCTACTAGTTGTCTTAAATTTTTTATTCAGTCGCCATATTTGGTCGTTTGTATGATGGAAGTAGACTTAAATTTACAAAAACATAATTAGATGTTGATCTCAACGTAAACTATTGAAAGTAAATGTGCAATTATAACTATGGTTTTTTAAAAATTAACTATTTTCTAGAAAAGAAAATTTTTGATTTTAATGTAAGCATCCTTTATATGCACAAGAGAAAGAACTGACGATTATTGGCATCGGCCTATGATCGACAGACGTTGATTTTTGTTATTATGCATTATATGGTATTTCCATCAATGCAACAAGTTAATCATATTTATACTGAAAAATAGCTTTGTACTTTGCTCAATATGTTTTATGTTACATACTAATAAGAAAATAAAAAGAAGAATTGTGAACCAAAAGCGGAGAAAGTTGCTGCACAATTAAAGCAAAACGCTAATGTGCGTGACACGTGGCATCAAAGAAACGCCAAAATAAGTTGAAAGCACTTGGTTTTCAACAAGCAGTAAACAAATGAAAACAATTTTGAACAAATTGTTAAAAAAAAAAAAAAAAAACTTGTGAGAGAAAATATTTTACATCCAAGATTTTTTTTTTTTTTTTTCAATCTACAAGTGGAAAAATTTCAGTTCTTACGCGTTGCTACTTTAAACAATTTAGATTATTTTGAAAATATTGTTACTTTAACTTAATTTTGAATGAAGCGAGTAACCAGGAATTTTCTAAAAAATAACCTGGCAAAGTTGTTTTTTTTTTAGCCACAAGTGTATGAATCCTGTTACTGATATCTTTCTACATTTTAAAGATATTGAGCTGGAATTTCATTACGAGTCAGAAGATCTACTTTGGATTTAAACTATGAAGTTTATAAAGTGCTACCCTTCGCTCATTCACTAAGAAAATTAATTGCTTTAAATGTTCATATTGCATCAATTTTAGTATTATACTTCTCTTGTATGCTATCAAGTTAAGATTTCTGAAAGTTTGTTAAGGTTTGATGGGAAACTCTGTTAGGAGTCAAAAACCTACGAGTGAAAATTAATATTTTTAACAGAAATGTTTATATCTTGGTGAATATAAGAAATACTTCCTTGAAAATATAAAAATGAATTCTTATTTCGTAAATTTATAGCTTATTCCCAGCTATTTTTGATAAAGGATGATACCCCTTATGCAACAAAAGTTACAGAGCAATAATAGGTCTCTTTTATTTCTCTAGAAATCCGATAAAAAGTTGACTTTTTGAAAGAGTGGAATGCCGTAGGAAGTTTAAATTTGGTATGTAGACTCTTAGTTGGGTATAGTTGTGCAACTCCCCTTTTGTTTGCACTTGGATGTTCCAAAAAAAAGGGTCTTTTGCACCCCCTTGCATATTTTCTCCTTTTTTTGAATCTGGTTTCAATTTGGCGATATTTAGAGTGTTATGCAGTGAATCACGTTAAAATTGTCCATGAAAAAATAGTCTGTAAAACACTTTTTTTGCATCGGTTCGCAACAACTTTATTTACTCCAAGGCACTATTATCATTAAATTGGCGTAAAAGGAAGTCATGTGGTCCACACATCACCTTATTTACTTTGTTTAAATGTATAACTCCCGCATAAATTGTACTATAAATTATATCAATCTGGCAAACATCATGGCATACTAGGAGTATCAGTGACCCCACTGCAACTGGACTACAAATGATTACATTTTGATGCGAAACAATCCTGCGTAGTTTTGTCACAAAGCATTGTTTTCATCTGTAATAAAACGTGAGTGCTTTTTTAAAAAATTAGTTTCACTTATTACTCATATTCCCTAGATTATCGTGATTGCTTTTGGTCCCCCTTAATCTGGATAAACGAGGATGTACTGTATTTATGCAGTCCACATCCTGCGTAATGCTCTGTGACTATCAGCTTGAGTGAAATATTATGGGGACAAAGTCCCATTCAAGCTGGTGCAAAGATCACTTCTCCATCGTTTTACCAGAAAAACTTTGCAGCTGATTTGACCATTTTTTCACTGTAACATCTGAATCTGAATGTCCTTATCTTAGTTAGTGAGAAACATTCCCTGTTCCTTGGCATTGTTTCCACAGCTTGAAATAAGTTCTTTCTACTCTAACAGTGTTCTCTACACTTTTATATTTGTTCATTTCTTTGTTTTCTAATGATTAAGCAAGTCATGGATTCATGTAAGTTGTTTTAAATCAACTTTTTTCTCTACAAAAGAAAAAAAATCTTTTAACAATTTTTTACATAATGAGAGTAGGGAAAAAAAATTCTAATGTGTGTTTGTAAAGTTTAAAAAAAATTGGAATATCAAAACCAGATAAAGGGTTTGTGGTAGATAAGTAGATAGTATGCAATAAAATAAAATCACACACACAATCACTGTAAGAACCTTGCATTAAGCTGCAAGGAGTAAGTAAATGTAAAATACTAGAGCAACAATATAAATGTATATGGTGAAAAAAAAAGGAGACATTGTATATAAAAATGTATAATTGAATTGCAGCTAATCTTATTCTAGCTCATCTAATACCTGGGGAAGTTTAAAAAATTCTTAAATTTGCAGCTTTTTAAGATTAGCCTTAAAAATGGCACTAGCATTTATTATGGGTTTATGGTGTTAAAAGGGAAAATGTTTGAAACTTTTCCTACTGTTTGACAAGGAGGTTTTCTTTATGAAATGATCAAATAATGCCTTCAGAAATCTTGTTAATATTTTTATAAAATAAGCCTCTGTTATCCCGAAGAGTCTTAATTTGACAATGTTTAAAAACGAAATTTCCTAAGACATTTTTAACGAAATAAAAAACAAATTTACAGTTCTTATTCATCCAACTGATTCAAGCAGTCAAAAATTTCTAAAAATAAGTAAAAAAAAGTTAGTAAAAGATGCGTAATTCTGTATCTGCCTAAATGTTTGCCCAATTTTATAGAACACAACAGCATAATTAAACTAGTATGTTGTGGCCATTATGAAACTTTCTTCTATATATATATATTTTTTTTTTTTTCTGATCCCTCCCCATGCTTGATGAGGAAGCAATATTCAAAACAAAAACAAAATTACACATGCAAAAACTTGACGACCATCCCAATGTCTGAATTATTGCAAAAGCAAAGCAAAGAGTGAAAATTGAAAGTTATTTTAAAAGCCTTGCTTGAATTAATTACAAATATTTTATTTCTTAACAAACATAAGATGGCAACAGTTAAAAATTTTAAATCATTGAGATAATATTTCCGATCATTTCCATACAATTAAAATCACGAGAAATACGCAGACGACTATTACGATTTATCTTTCTTATTGTTGCATTAATCAAGCTATTTTTATTCAAAAAAAAAAAAAATCAACATCTCGTGGAGCGATTGGCGTGAAAATTGAACCGAAGCCTGTTTACATATGGATTCACACAGAGCCGTGTCCAAGGGGAGGGTTTTAGGGGTTAAACCCCTCCCATTGAAAAAAAAAAAACGTATGTCAAATGAAGAAAACGATCGACTTAAATTAACTTTAATGTGAAAGCCTGCGTTTAACGTTCCTCCCCCCCTTTCTCTCTGAAGTTCTTCTGTAATTTTAACTCAGTAATTCTGTATTTTCCCCCCCTCTAATTCAACTCAGTTGGACCTGAACGCTTGCATTTCTTTCTCTTATAACTTAAAAAATGTTGCATAACATTCAAATGTTATGTAATTTACAGCTGTTAAAGCTTTATCGACTGAAATAATATTTTGGAAAAACTGTGGTGGTAGAACCGTTGAATTATGAACCAATACAAAGCATTAATATTGCTTATTGTAAGGAGGTAATGATGAATTTGGCATGTGTTGCAGCTATGAAGATGTATTAGTGATTGTGTTTAGTAATGTAATTTGCATCTACACTAGGCTCGTTCTAAGCATTATTTTAGAACATAAAATCTGATATACATTCTCTTACATAAAATTAATTCGTAAAGAGTTTTTAATACTTGTTGCAATAAACTGCATAGTTAACAGATTTAATTAAAAAGAAACGAACAAGGTTTGATAAAAGTGAACCTGTAAAATGAAGGAATACTTTGGTCACTTGAGCAGCCAGAATTATTCTTCTAGGGGAAGAGGGGGGGGGGAGGTTACAGCAGAACTTACAGGTGCATAAACGCCATACTGGGATCGATAATTTGTAGTAAAACTAATAAAGGTTGTGAGGGATTGAATTCTCCCCCCCCCCCCTCAAGCAAGATTAAAACCCCTCCCTTTATGAAAATCTGGACACGGGCCTGGATTCACATATATTCCAAATTTCAACCAGAACGTAGCATTACTTCTTGAGATAGGGCACTCACAATGGAAAAAAAGAACGGGCGATTGCGCTACCCCCCTTTTTAGCTGTTGACACCAAAATAAAATCAGCTCTTATACCCACTAAGGGCTACTTGCCGATAAATTTTTCTTTCATTCCGTTCATTATTTCTTGAGATACAGCAGTCACAATTGACGACAAAAAACGTTCTATAGCTCAACTCCCGTTTGAGTTATTGACACCAAAATTGAATCAGCACCTGTTCCTGTTAATGGCAACATATGGACCAAATTTTGTTTGATTCCGCTAGTTACTTCCTGATTAATAGCAAGCACGCGTAACTCAAAAAACGTTCCATTGATCCCCCCCCCTGGAGAAATTGGTGCCAAAAACCAATGGGCACAAGTTCACATAGGGGCACATATGTGTACCAAATTTCGTTCGATTTCATGCAGTAGTTTTTGCTGTAGAGCGGCCACAAAAAACTGGTCACACACAGACGTGACACACATACACACAGACAGACAGACATTTTCCTCAGTACACCTCAAAACGTTCGAATACGTCAAAATTCGAAAATTTGCACGAATCCAATACTTTCTTCTATATACTAGATATAGAAGAAAGTAAAATGCATAAACATTCTGAAATAAAACATTGTTACACTTCAAATGAACATTTATTATGTGCAGTTATTTTAAATACACAAACATATTGCATGAGCTACATTTTAAAAACAAGGAAATGAAATGCTTAGGGCCAAAACCGCGGGATATTTATACTTTTGTAAAAAAAAAAGGGAGGGGGGTTTATTTCTGTGATCACGATTTTTGTAAAGGGTTCGTTTTTGCCGTGAGTTGTTTCTGGATATTGATTCAGAATAAAAGCAAGTTTTTTGCCTTGGCATATTACATTCGTTTTTACTTTCTTCTATATCTAATATATAGAAGAAAGTATTGGATTCGTGCAAATTTTCGAATTTCGAATTTTGACGGATTCGAACGTTTTGAGGTGTACTGAGTCCATTTCGACTATTTTTGGAAAATGTCTGTCTGTCTGTGTGTGTGTATGTATGTGTGTGTGTATGTATGTGTGTGTGTATGTATGTATGTATGTGTGTGTGTATGTGTGTGTGTATGTGTGTCATGTCTGTGTGTGACCAGTTTTTTGTGGCCACTCTACAACAAAAACTACCGCAGGAAATCGAACGAAATTTGGTACACATATGTGCCCTTATGTGAACTTGTGCCCATTGGTTTTTGGCGCGAATTTCTCCAAGGGGGGTGGAGCATTGGGACGTTTTTTGAGTTACGCGGGCTTGCTATTCCTCAGGAAGTAACTGGCGGAATCAAACAAAATTTGGTCCATATGTTGCCATTAATAGGAACAGGTGCTGATTCAATTTTGGTGTCAATAACTCAAACGGGGGTTGAGGTATAGAACGTTTTTTGTCGTCAATTGTGACTGCTGTATCTCAAGAAATAATGAACGGAATGAAAGAAAAATTTATCGGCAAGTAGCCCTTAGTGGGTATAAGAGCTGATTTTATTTTGGTGTCAACAGCTAAAAAGGGGGGTAGCGCAATAGCCCGTTCTTTTTTTCCATTGTGAGTGCCCTATCTCAAGAAGTAATGCTACGTTCTGGTTGAAATTTGGAATATATGTGAATCCATATGTCAACAGACTTTGGTTCAATTTTGACGCCAATCGCTCCAAGAGGTGTTGATTTTTTTTTTTTTTTTTTTTGCGAATAAAAATAGCTTTATTAATGCAACAATAAGAAAGATAAATCATAATAGATTGTCGTCTGCGTATTTCTCGTGATTTTAATTGTATGGAAATGACCGGAAATATTATCTCAATGATTTAAAATTTTTAACTGTTGCCATCTTATGTTTGTTAACAAATAAAATATTTGTAATTAATTCAAGCAAGGCTTTTAAAATAACTTTCAATTTTCGCTCTTTGCTTTGCTTTTGTAATAATTCAGACATTGGGATGGTCGTCAAGTTTTTGCATGTGTAATTTTGTTTTTGTTGGGAATATTGCTTCCTTGTTAAGCATGGGGAGGGATCAGAATTATAAGAAAGATATAGAAGAAAGTTTCGTGATGGCCACAACATACTAGTTTTAAATGAACATTAATTTCCACAGGATCAACTATTAGCAAAATTCTTGAATACAGCAATTTGCACACTTTTTACGTCATCGTTCTTTTACTCTAATTATTTAGTCTTTATTTCACAGTCAGACCATGTAAAATTTTAGTAGAATATGAGTATTTATTTCCTAAATGTTTGTTTAAAAGAATTGGACTAAAATCTGGAAAATGTTCATATTTTCAAGTGTGTTTCAAAGAATTATTCAATGAAAATTTTCGGAAATTCTGCCTCATGAATAAGACCATCCCCCAACTTTTAATCTTAACTTTTGTAAGATGTTTCTCGACTTATACGCAAGTATATCCAGTATTGTATTTTTCGGAACTTCAAATGATCAAGGCAACACGAGTCACAATGGCAACCATAAGTAGCATTAGAAGCACCAAAAATATAGGATGTTTTTCTTAAATACACTCAAATTTGTTTTTGTGCAGTCTTTTTTAGTGTGATTTTTTTTTTTTTTTTTTTTTTTGGTGCAGTACATGAAAATTTCAATCAGATTGGACTCGTATGATGAAATTTTTTATGTGCAGTACACGAAAATTTCAATCAGATTGGGACTCAATTGATGGAACGGAATTATTTTTAAACGGATAAAGTTATTTATAAAACAGACTAAATTATTTATAAAAGGGACTGAGTTATTTATGAAATGAAGAATTTTTTTTAAGCCATCCCTATCCACCGCACAAAAACTGGTTTGAGTATAGGATTTATAGGAACAGGGTAGCAACATCAGGGAATTTTATTAATTATGCAAATTTGATTAAATGAAGAAAAAAATATATTGTTTTTGGTTTGAAAAATTAAGTAACCTAATTCCCTATGCATTTTCCACTAATTATCTGTAAAAAAAGTAAAATTAATGATTTTTTATTATACACTGCAGCATATTTGTGCATCTTTTTTCCTCAGCGTGAACTTATTAACCACAGGATGAACTTCCTAAGATTGCTTCTGTGTCTGTAAAGTTGTTCATTTTGGGTAGCTTAAATTTTCCTTTCACTCGTTTCATGATACATAAAATAGACAACTCTACAGGCAAAGAGGAAGTTGTCATTAATGTCTTTACTCATTGTTGTGAAGTAATTAGCGTACTGTAATCAAGATTTCAGGAAGAAATCTTTTTTTTTTTTTTAATTCTGATTAAAGCTAAAAAGTTACATCTTGTCTTTAATTTAATTGCTAAAAGGGTATGTTAAATCAAAATCGACTTTGTTTTTTGCTATCGCATTATTTGCTATCAACTCAGATTTTTCGAAGGGTTTTTTTTTTTTTTACTTTAAAAATTCTTTTACTTTAAAACCAATTTGTATACATACAAATTTTGAAATTGATTGTTTTTTTGTTTTTTTTGCATGTCAATGTTTGTTACAAAAGTAATCTAAGATTTTTTTTCGACAAATAATGAAATCATTTGAAATTGAGTTAGTTACCTTGTGCACATAAGTAAATATTTTTTATTTTTTTTTAATAGTCAAAATGCTGTATTCATTCATTAAAACCTAAATTCTTGCTTAGAGAATAGCTCAATATGACTGGTTGTTAAAAGTTTTGAATTTGTTTTACATAAATATGCCGATAATTTACATAGGTGAAACTATGTTGCTTCTATACTTTCACAATTACTTGTTATACTTACAGCAATAATTATACTGCTTGAAATTTAGTTCAAAATTATTTCCTCGTAAACTTTTTAGTTTTATCATAATTAGATATGTCTTCAGAGTGGTTTTAATAATTTCTTAAAATTATTGCTTGTTACTGGTAGAGTTTTTGTTTTAGATTTCCGATAATTTTTTTCCCTGTAGATAATTTAATACACTATTTTTACTATATAAAAGGAGCATCTTTTCAAAATATGTTTTTTAATTAACAGCTTAAAACGTTTTAAACACTGCATTTTATTTAATACTAGAGGACCCGACAGACTTTGTTCTGTTCAAACTTTGTAAATTGGAAAGTTAAAAAATTTCAATCAACTATTAAGTGTTTGAACCGTTTTGTTGAAAAAAATAAGTAAAAAGAAATTGTTTTAAGCTGCTTGGTGCCAGAATGCTTATAGTATTTATTACAACCTGATTTATCTAATGCCCACTGAGCAGTTGTTTTATTAACTATTTTTTCTCCTGTACTTGATGGTTTGTTCCTTCAGCCATACTTAAAGTATAAAAAGCGTCCTCAGATATTAAGTGTAAAAAACTAAACTTGTCTAGAACAAACAGAAAATCCCGCTGCAACGTCCGCCATATGAAAAAGAGCAAAACAATCAAAAGGATATCGTTTAAAAAATGATAAAGGTAAAAACAGTTCTCTGAATAAGCGAAGCCCCTCTCCCAATGTAAAATATACACATTCTTCAACTAAAATGACCAAACACTCTTTAAAAACGAAAAACAATTCTTTGCAATTTGAAATATTTCGCCAAACAAAAAAATACAATAAATTAGATTAACAGTAGCTTTAAAATGTAAACAAATGATCACAAAACTCTATATCCAAAGTTACCAAGCCACCATGTTACTGTAATCCAGCCAGTCAGTGAGCGAAGCTAACCCCGACCATTTAGCTATCTGATCTTTTGAACGAAAACTTTTAAAACTTCATATATTGCCTAATTTGTTCTTTCCACCAAAGATAAAGATCTTCCACTGCACTGATCTTTTGTGTACAGAACTACCCTGTTGTAATTTATCTGGATAAAAATAAAATTTGTTTTGTCTTTAAATTCCAGCATCTTTTCCTTTAATAATGTACTGATTAGTTTGATAATCCTTAAAGTATTTTTGACATTGGTGCCAAAACCCAGATGGCTTTGAGCCGAGAAACAAATGTTGCTAGGTATGGTACTTTTGATCATTTGGTTGGGAAAACTTAAAGCACCAATCCGGTCACATAGTTCAACTATGATGACAGAACACACGTTTTGCGTGAATCTTCCACAGTACTTTACTTTAAACTATATCACGGGACCTAAAATCGTTGCTTTCAGGAAATGAGAGCTTCACTATCTCTCTCTCTCTCTACAGTTTATCTATCTTTATCTTTACTAATAATAAAGCGGAAAGTCCCTCTGTCTGGATGTCTGTAGGATGTCTGTGATGCACATAGCGACTAGAACGATTTTCATGAAATTTGGCACAAAGTTAGTTTGTAGAATGGGGGGTGTGACCTCAAAGTGATTTTTCGAAAATTCGATTTTATTCTTTTTCTATATAAATTTTAAGAGCATTTTCCGGAGCAAAATTATCATAAGATGGACGAGTAAATTACGAACTTATCATGATGTGGAACGGGAGAGCAAATGAACATAGCCAATTGGCGAGAAATTCGTCATCCATTATTTGTAAATATACGGGCAAACGGAATGACCTTTTAATTTTCAACTACGGGCAAAGCCATGCGGGTACCATTAGTTTTCAATAAATTGACATATCACAGTAGAAAATTTCATTACAAAAAGCAGAGTTGGCTTTCTTATTGTCCTTTGGCAAGGGGTTAAATATTTATTTCAGTTCTTGCTCAACAATAGGTTAAAATAAATATTAATCAATTGAGAGACATAACCATCCAATGATTAAATTAATTATTTAATTAACAAAAACGTTTCCGATTCGATCCATTGCGCTTCGAAACCATGCTTGCCACAACTTAATTACACACAAAAAATTTGATCAAAATCGGTCCAGCCGTTTGAAAGCCTTATGGTCACAAACTTCCGCACAGAAGATTTTCATATATTAAGATGCCATGGTTTTCAAGTAAGGCAAAGATAAGAAACCATTATCATTAGTAACATAAATTGGAGAAATTTGATGAACTAAATTAGGAAAAAATCAGTTTTTTTTTTTTTTTTTTTGACAGTTTCTGTTGCCAGCCTGAGGAAATGAACGGTTTTTCAAAAATATAGGATCTTTAGGAAACAAAGGATGGCTTTGATCCCTGTGAATGAATAATTACTGTGAGCATTTATGCATAGCACTCAGGGTCAGTCCTAGCAGGTGTGCAGCGTGTGTACCGCACACAGACGGCGAAAGCAAGGGGCGGCCACACCATATAGTTCTTTTAATCAAGCAAAATTCCCCAAGAATTTCTCACAAGATAAATTATAATAAGTCGAATAACTATGCTGAGTTTTAAATGTTCAGTTATCAAAGTAAGTGTCGATTTCCTGACAGCATAGCATAGTTTGAAAAAAATAGAATGTTAGGGAACATTGTGTTGGTTTATTGTCCAATAATATCTACTCTTTACACACATGTTCATTTGGTTGCAAAATTTGTGCCAGAACCGTTAATCAGGCATGGATACAGGGGAGGGGAAATGAGGGAAATAGCCCCTCCTTAAACATGAAGCTGATGCCTCCTAAAACGAGCACCGAAGGCAGCCACTAATGTTTACCCTTCAAGCTTTTATAGACCTAAACAGTGAAGACATATTTTATGTATATATATATATTAATATGTATAAAAGCTATACTGGTTAGATACTCTCGCAAGCATTTCAAACAACAAATTCTGTGTTTAACAATCATGGATGCGTGGAGAGACAGTGGAATATTGCGACTCCCCTGAGAGTCAAACATTTAAAATCACAAATGAAATGCCCGGTTTCAGATCAGGTAGGAGGACAGGGCTCTTGCCCCGGGTAGCAAATTTAAATGTGGCTTCAAAATGAAGATCCAAAAGGATGCTACGACCTCCTTGACGAGACTAAAGTCTTAAAATTGTGTTTTTAGGACTTCAATTTCGGGGGAAATTTCGCTGGTTGAACCACCGATCTTACAGACCCAATTAAGTATCTGATTCACCCCTTCCACCTTTACTTAATCAAACATTGCCTAAAAATGTTGGCTCCAAAATCCAACATGTGTTTTCAGAAGACAGCCCTTCCTAATGTCATCGAAAATTGCTTAATGATATTTTTCAGATTTCTTTTTCAAAATTTTTGCGATGAAGGGCCCCGAAATCCATTCCCGAACATTACTACCAAAGATAGTCTCTATTAGCGTTTTTAGAGAGGGCCCTAATCCCAACCCCTCTCACTTAACATATTGAAAACAAACTAAAATTGCGTTTTTCCAACATCAGTTTCAAGAACTTTCGGGGAAGGGCCCCGGATCCCCCTTTTCTCCAACACAATTATTATGCCTCAAAATTTCGTTTTTAGGCGGTTCGGTGGAACCACAGGACCCTTCCTGCCTAAACTAACCTGAAATTGACTTCAGTTTCAAAAAATAGTTCGTGAGGACACACTGAACCCCCGCCCGCTCTTAGTCCCATCGTTATCAAACAATGCTTAAAATACGATTTTGGGACATATTTCTAAAGAATTCCGGAGGAGAACTGCCAGGCTTATGTAACTTTTTACGGCGCTCGGGCATACCCATCTATCATCGAGGTGAAGTGGACGAAATTCTACAGTGTTATTTTTCAGATATTAATATTGAAAAATATCCGAAAGATCCGCCGAAGCTTCCCAGTTTTGTTAACGTCACCAAAGATAGCATAAAATTGTGTTTTTAGAAATATCCATTTGGGAACCCCAAAACCCTTCCTTCCCAAAAATAGCCTAAAATGGATTTTAACTCCGAAAAATATTTCGGTTTGGAATATTTTCAAGTTTCCCCTATCTATTTCAAATATAGCCAAAAATGGGTTTTTGAAACAATAGTGCCTAGAAATTCCCGAAGGAAAACCGCCAGATCCCCTGCCGTCACCAAAGACAGCCTAAATTTGCATTTTAAACTTCAATTTCGAAAACTTTTGATGGGAGAGGATTTAATCTCTCTCTGTCAACAAAGATAACCCAAAATTTCGTGTTTAAAACTTCAGTTTTAGAAAATTTTCGGGAAGAGCGCTGATCCTTCCTAAGCTACGGTCACTAAAAATAGCTTCAAATTGATTTCAATTTTGAAAGAATTTTAGGAAAAACTCCAACATTACTTTCCCCTGAAGTCTCGAAAAAGTTCTTAAAACTGCAATATTTGACGTCAATTTCGAAAATTTCTCCATGCTCTTTGAATATACCCGACTCTCTTGTCCTTGCAACCAAGCACAACCAAATATTAACTAAAACTATTTTTCATATGCCAATTTCGATAATTTTCTGGGAGCAATCCCCCCTCCTTTGTCCTTCCTCTGACGTCACCAACAACAGGCAGTGCGTTTTTACGACTAGAAAATTTTGGTATCTATTACTTTCTCCAAAGATATAAATTGTACCTAAGGAGTTTCTTACTATAAAACTTTTCTTACTTTTTATAAGTTCATCATTCTTCTCTTTTCTTTTGTTTTAACTAGGGGGCTCTGTCCCCCTGCTCGCTAACACTCACCAACCCCAGAAGATTGCTTCGCAATCTTATTTGATTCGCCAAGATTTAAATCGTCAATTGGAAAGAAACAAAAAAACTCATAATGAGCGTCCCCTTTGGAACAAAAAGCACCCTTTCCCAGGTTTCAAAATAACTTGTACCAACTTGCAGAGCCGCTCTTGAGCATTGAAAAACTGCAGTTTTGTACGTTTGAAAAGTCGCTTTCACATTCGTGGTCTCTAGTAACATATTTTGCTCTTTAGCTCGGGGCTTGAATTGAGTTGAGCCTAAGATTTTCTGTTAAAATCGAAACCCTTAAAGTTTGTGAATAAGAAAGAAGAAACATGCAAATCAAAAAGACGTAACTATGGCAATGCCAAATAAAACATCAATAATTTTAATGGAGGTGAGATTATTCGAACTTGATTTTGTACGGCTTGTAACTTTTTTTCCTTTGGAGATAGAAGTTCGGTTTTTCAACCATAAGTCGAGTTAGATCTGAAGTAAAATAACCGCTCTTTCCTGTGTTGTCAAAAAGAAAACTGTGGGACAATTCCTTCTCTTTTTAAGGATGATACATTTAACAAAGAAAGTAGTGTCTAAATTTTCGCTTAGCCTAAAAAGGTTCGAGTCAAAAACGAAATAATTCTCGCTGTATTCAAGTTATGGTATTGAAACAAATTGCGTAGAACGCAGAAAATTCTACACTTTCCAACGATGTTTGATATTAATATGTGCAAGTAATTTTTCACCCCTTTAATAGGCAATAATATGCAATTAACGCGAAATTTGAGCTTAAAAATTTAATTACAAAAAACTAATTTGAATTTTTAAAAATAAAACCCCAGGTGTACACCCCCGGGGCTCAAAGTAATTTTGTACAAAATTTCAAGGCTGTTGGTGTTACGGGATGTCTTGGACGCACGTCTGCCACAGACTTCCTTCCCGAATTTCTTTGAAACCTTACTTTTGTTTACTATAAAGAGATTAGATTTTTTAAAAAGAATTAGAACTTGATGTAGAAATTTGAAGAAAGATTTATATGGATGTTAAAAATTAGTCAAAGTATGCAATCAAGGACACCCCCACCCCCCTCCGACCCCAAATGGGTACCCTGCTCTATTATTATTCAACTAAATTGCTGGAATTTCGCTTATCAAGATGTTCGATGACTTTTCTGTAACTCACACCTTATATATATGATGAAGCTAGGTCTGTCCATTTTCCTCCCTAAGTGCGCAGGCTCCCCTCAATTTTATAACCTCCCCCCTAAAAGAAAAACGCCACAATCTATTATAGAAATTAAAATCCTTATAAAAAAACTTCTCAAAAAATTTCAATGTCATTGTCTGCCTCATGGCCCCTGCTTTTGCTATCATTAATCGCATAAATTGCTGAAATATTTACCTTCCAAGATGTTTGATGGCTTTTCTCTATTGTAGATGTTAATAAACAGATGATGCAGCTAGAATCGCTCTCCCTACCAAGTAGGATGGTACTCTCAAATTTATCGCGCTTTCCCCAAAATGCGACCTTCTATTGAAGAGACTGAACACCTTTCGAAATAACTTCTCTGATAATTTCAATGGTATACTCGGCATCATAATCATGACATCCCCCCCCCAAATGGGCATGCCTCTTTTAGCTATTATCATTCAAATAAGTTGATTTTATTTATCCAGATGGTCCGATGCCGTTTCTCTGTTGCAGATCTTAATATGCAGATTTAACTAGGCATTCCCTCCCTTAACTGCGCTAGCATCCCTCAATTTTACCAAGCCCCCCTTTTCTCCTCAGAATTGCCACCCACTAATAAAAAAGACTTAAATCCTTCTAAAGTAATTTCTCCAAAAGTTTCTGCGGTCTAATCTGCCTCATGACCCACTCCCCCTACCCCCCGCACACATATGAGCATTCTTACTGTCGCTATTATTAGCAGAATAAATTGCTGAAATATTTACTCACTAAGAGGGCTGAAGGATTTTTTTCTGTTGCAGATACTATGCTTTGCCCTCCTCCAGGCCCGGATTACCCAATAGGCCAACCTAGGCCCTGACCTAGGGGCGCACGTCACAGAGGGGAGAAAAAAAATAAACAGCTTGCTGGGGAAGAAAAAAAAAGCCACGCTTTAGTAAATGGAGAAGCAAAATTTATCTAGAAAAGATTGCAACCAGAGCGCTAGGCATAGAAACAGTAATAGAAGGGGGAGGGGGCGGCGTGGTGCTTAAGTAGAGGTCCTTTTCCGGTCAAAGCATATAATTTTCAGTCTTTGATTTCAACAATAATTTCTTTAAAAAATATAGCTTTGACTAGAGGCGGGCGGAGTTCTCGAAGCCCACTAACCTTGACTTCCAAAAGGCGCACAGGTTCGAGGGCGCAAAAAGGAAGATAAAAAGAAGAAAAAATCCCCGAGTCGCACAGGTTTGAGGGCAAAAAAAAACTGATGGCGTACAGGTTCGAGGGCGGCCGATGCGCCGGCGGTGGGCAAGTTCGCCCCAGGCTTTGCCAAAATAAAAAACTTATTAGTGGTAAGTCACACACAGAAAAATTAGTAAAAATCACGACCTAGTTCAGTTATAAAACTTGTTACTGAAACTATTTTTCTCTTGTTTCCTGAAATTGCGTTAGTAAGTATGTGTTTTGCAATTAATAATTTATTAATTCATTTATTTATGACTATCAATCATCAGGGGCACTAAAAGTTAGTACTTGGGGGGGGGGGATTGTTAATTTTCCGAATGAAACTTCAAATCTTACCGAATGACAAAATACGAGCATGAAGATCACTTCAAAAATTATCTAAACTTGTTATTTATTTATTTTTTAGAGAGTTCTTGCCGATACCCGCCTTTTCCCAACATTTAAAAGATCATCTAAAATTTCCGCTGGAAAGTCCCCAAACCTATCCCGTCACCCAGCACTATCAGATGCATTAAAGGTAGAACAAATACACATTTACAGTTTTTATTTCGAATTTTTTCCAAGCGTTTCGTTTTAAAGACTAATTGCGACGTGGGTGGGGGGAGAGGAGCGAACTCATCCCTTTCTGTAACATCAAAGATAAGATAGAGGAAGCTGTGGTAAGCACGGGCGGGCAAAATTTACTTTTCAATTTCTGCTGGTCTCTGGGAATGGATCGGTAAAGTTTTCTGGCAGAATCTACAAAACTTATCTAATTTGGCAATTTTTGTCAGGTGAAACTCTCAAAAGTTTCAACTTAAAAACATTTTTTTTTAAATCACCTTTTTTTGTCCGCTTTTTTTGTCTCGTTCACCCCGCGGACAGGTGCCTTTGTACCCAAGGACATATATAAAAAAAAATGTATAAATAGGTCTGAAGAACTCAAATATACTCAATACATTTTCATAAGTCATTTTACATTGAAATACTTCAAAGATCCATTGAAAATAACACTAAACAAAGTATCAATTAGAAATTAAACTTTGAAAATTAACCGAAGGTCCCCCCCCCCCCCTTTTTTTTAATTTTCCTTAATTAAAAAAAATTACTCTATCTTTAAAAAAATTATTACTCTTATGAGAGGTAATGATGTTATGAATAATTAATATGTTTTTAAACAAAAAATTAACTAGATTCATGATAGTATATCTCTCTATTTACTATCATAATAACTTCAATTTATATGCAAATTGAAACCTTTAACAAAATTAACCCATTACAAAAAACTCAGTTTAGGTTAAACCAAGAAAAATCTCCACAACCAACAAAAAATTTCATTTGAAGTCCACTTCAAAAGAAAACAGGTGGGATTGGCGGTCTGTAGATCCTACAACAGGTGAAAGTTACTGAAACACTATATTTTCAAGCCCTAGTTCAAATTCATCATCATTGTTGAAAGCAAATTTCGGACGTTGATGACAAGGCACCATTTTGAGGTACTTCACACTGTAAGAAGACTCAGGTGTGACCCAAGGAGACTAAAAATTGGCGTCCGTGAATATACATAGTTGTGTGTCCTTGGGTACAAAGGTACGCCATTTTGGTTTTGCAAGTCAGTCACATCGACAAGACCACAGTTTCACAACATTAAAAATCAGATATAAAACCTTCAAAATGTAGGGAAACATGATACTTACAACAAAAATGAATAATACAATCCACGACGGACGGAAAAAAAAAAGAAAGTTTTTTTTTTTACTTAGGTCATACTAAAACCGAAAAAATGCGATAGAATCTTAAATGTTCGTTTGATGGCGTTGAAACTTCCTGGGGTACTGGAAAGAGCTGTGACATACACGTTGAACACCAATTAGGATCTCTCTCGACCGGAATTTCCCGACCAACATCCGTAGGTACAACCGTCCTTGGGTACAGCACCTTCCCCTACAATTACGTATGTTACGTATTTCAGTTTCGAAAACTTTCCAGGGCGAATTCCAAGTGCCATTACTTCCCGTTAAATCGCCTTGGATGGCCTAAAACTGCATTTCCAACGCTTCAATTTCTAAAAATTCTCGGGGGAACCCCCACCCCCCTCCCCCACCCATTTGAACATCATCGAACGAAAACAAAAAAAGAAATCCATCCCTCATTTGTCGACACACAGTGAAGCGCGAAATCTTCACTTGGCACTGGCCGCTGCTAAGTCTCGGAAGGGAGAGGGGATACGATTTCCATAGAGTTCGAATATGTGAGGTGGGGCGCAATCTCTAAGTTTGGCCTAGGGGCGTAAGTAGATGTTAATCCGGTCCTGCCCTCCTCCCCATAAAATGTTGAATTTATCAACCTAAATATATTGCTATATGGAAAATATCGATATTTGGAGAGCGATATAACGCGGTATTAAAATTCTGATATCGCCGAGATCTAGTTATAAATAATGTTGCATTGACATAATCTGTTTTTTTTTTTTTTTTTTTTTAATCTTTGGTCAAAGATTAAGAAACTGATCAACAACGGACCATGTACTGAATTTTAAAATGTTTTTGACTGTCGTCAGAAGAGTGTTGGTAGGATACTAAATGTTTTTAGCAATGCCCACTTTTTTGGCAAAAACTTTAGGAAAATCCAGAATTTTTCATCTTGCTTTTACAGGATATATATTTAATGATGCCATATTTACTTGAAAATACTCTAGGACCACAGTACCAAGTAGAAATCTTAAAGAGCACTTTTGACCATTGAAACAGTGGCACAGCCAGAAAACATTTCTGACTTTCCATGGCTTATTGATTATTTATTGGTATTTTTTGCTTTGAAATAATTAATAATTCATATTGATATCATGCTTACTTAGGGGGAGCCAGTGGTGTACCTAAAACCACAGGGTGTCCCCCCCCCCCTTAGGTTCTTATTGCTTTAACCTTTATAGTTAGAGTTCATCTTTATTCCTTCTTGGTGTTTGGCTTTTTTTTTTTTACTTAGAATAGAGCAACTTTTATGATTTTATTCACCAAAATTATTATCAAATCAAACATTTTTTTTTAAATCATTTTTTTGCATCTCATGAAGGGGTGGGGGGAGGGGGGGTGAAACTTCTCTGGGGTGACCACTCTGTGTTTCTGAAAAAAGAGGTCATTAATGGAGGTTGGTCGCTCTTGAAGGTCATGTAAAAAGCAGTAATGAAAATGCAAAAAACAATAATTGCACCAATGGAAGTCATTTATGTTCTGCTTAAAGTATATAAAGAAACCTTATGAAAAGGAAATCATCACCTCAGAACAACAGTAAGACATCTAAACCTGCTTACAACAGTTGTTGCCTATTGTTGCTCTGGGGCGACGATATACTTAAATAGAGAAACTAAAGTTGCCCTAAAATATACTTCTTACATTATTTCTCCATTTAGGAACTGATTTGCTTTAAAATGGGAGAAGTTATTTGTCTGGTATTGTTCTTAGTGTTTTCTAAACCAATTTTTGTTTTTAGTTCAGTTTTTAGTTGTAAAAATTAATCATTAAAGTTGTGATCATTAATGGATTCTGTGTACAGTGGCAGATGCAAAAGGGGGGGGGTCATGCCCCCCCCCCTCAAACCCGAGACAATATTTGAATGTTTGCTTAAAAAAATAATAACTTAATCGAAATAATTTTTTTAATTCACATTTTTTTAGGGTGGATACAAGGGAGGGGGGAGGGGTTGGAACCCTCACGAGGAGGGTCGTGAGGATCCCAACACCTTCCCTTAATCTGCGACATTACTTTGTAATCGTTATAAGGTTCATTGCATTTGAGCAGTGCAAATGACTGCTTGAAAAAAAAAAAAAAAAACCTGAACAAAACCATAAGAAAAAGTAAATAATTTTTGAATTCCTTTTTTTGTGGCATTATATGTCATTTTTCTATTGATATATAGCTCTGCTTGAGACAGTTTTAGTTTTCTGTTAGCGTGAAACCTCGTTAAGTGAGTGTTCCCGTAAATTGTGTCCTCGAATTGATGGAAACTGCTAAAAAAAGGCACGTTTTGCTAGAAAAGGACTACCTATAACAAAAACAATGAAGCTTTCGAGTGAGAAAACATTGGCGTCTGTTTTTGCAAAGTATAAAAAAAAAACCTCATGAACCCAAATTTGATGGAAATATATCCCGAGTTCCTGTATCAGACTTGGAGACGGCGACATCCTTGTCCACCTCTGATTTTTCTACAACTGAAAAGAATCAGTCTGTGAGTATTTATCAACATACGAGTTATATTCATAAAATATTTAATTTTAAATTAGAATCTCGCAGAATTTAAGTGAAGTTTTAATAGTATACTTCTGCATTCAAGATGGATTTGTCATAATCAGATATATGGATGAAATAGAGCCTTCTTTACTATAAAATATAAAAAGGAGCAGCGACCTTTGTAAGAAGCTATTATCTTAATATTTATTTCATTAAAATTAATATGCAATAGCTTTTTAGTTAGGTCATTTAGTTAATGGTTAATCACAACTTTTATGTTAAACAATCCTTCACTTCAGGGCCAGATCTATAACTTTCATGTTCCACTACAAATATTAACAAGCCCTATACGTTTTATCGACTTCTATCTAAGATACCATTCAAAGTCGCTATGTAAATTTGAACAGGACTAAAACTTTTTTCAGCACAAATTCAAAGTTCACCGTTAGAAGTGGAAATATCGTACTATTATCTCACGGCTTTTACAAGACGAATCCCCAGAGGCAAAACCAAGTGATTTATTTTAATTAAATTTTACCTAACTTCAAGAAAATTTACGTGAGACTACATTCTTAAGCATAAAAAAAGGGTGTTTGTGATCCAAAATTTTCGAAAATCTTGGGTTACCGTTTCTGTAAATTTAGGGCTGACAACAAATTCTAAAACCGAAAAATTATTTCAAAAAGAAAAAACTTTAAAAAAGGTTTTTTTTAGTGATTTTTGTATGCAAATTTGAATTTTTTTATGGGGTGGGAGGCTTCCTCATAGTTTCCGAAAATTTCAGACCGTCTTTAGAAGATGTTACTTGAGTCCACCGTGACCCCCCCCCCCCCCTAAATGAAATCTTGTATCCACCCGTCTGAGTACAACATGCCAATTTATTTATCACTTGTTCAAATGAGCTTAAAACAGATTCTGGCCACTAAAATGTCCTAGGAATCCCCCCTTTCTATTAGTAAGCAACAACTCAATTCCTAGAACAACCTTTTGAATAAGTACTTGTCCTTACCAGCCTCCCGCAATGATAGAAAACGGGTCTGGCCCACTGAGAGTTATACAAACAAGTGTCTCAAGGGTACAAAAACCTACGCGTTCTTTTTTGTAGTATTTTTGAGGCTATAAACAGCGGGTCACGAAAAGGAGTCCATTTGAACTGCCTAGAAAAATAGATTTCACCCCCTTATTCTGGTTAATTTACACTTTCATAAGCAAAAAGACATGTGTATCCAGACTAAAATCTTTTATTGATTTCTTTTTGTTATCTCTCTTTTGGTTTTCTCTTGGCAAAAATTCCTTCATTTTTTGGTGCTGAATTTTCCATTTTGCTAGGCGTTTCGAAAGGTTCTGATGCTCTCTCCCAGAGGATATTTAAAATTGAGTAGATAGGGAGGAAAATCGGTGCCTTAGAAAATTGGTCATTAATGGAGGTGGTCGCTAAATAGAGGTGATTGCCCATAGAACTCACACTGTATATGTAAATTGCTTTTTTGTAATTTTTTTAACTATAAATTATCTAATTTTTTATTCATATTTAAACAGTAGTCATGCCTCAACATCAACTAAGCTTGGTTCCAGGACCATCTGCAGATAAAGAAATCATTGGATGTTCAAGTAATGTAATATAAGAAAATACAGTGGATTCTCTCTCTATCTGAACATACCCTAATGTGAACACCCCAATATTCTGAACACATGTTCATGGTTCTATCGTATACATATGCATTATCTATATCCAGTCTCCCTTTATAAAGAACACCCCCATAATCGGAACACTTGTTCAATCCTATGAGTGTTCAGAACTGAGAGAATCGACTGTACTTATTTTATTTCTTAAAACACATATACTATATGTGTTTTAAGAATTCTATTGCATTAATGATTTGAGATTTTACAATTTATCACAAGTTATTTGCATGTATGTTTCTATAAAAATGTATGAGTGATGTGTTTAGTTCTATGAGTGTGCTATCTCACTCTAGTTAGTATCTGAAGCATATCCTAATATGTGGTAAAAAGAGTTTTTGTTAGTGATTGCCTAAAATTACTTAAGTGCATAGTAATGCCACGGTAGTCACTCTAAAGATTAATTTAATTCCATTCATTATAAAATAAAATTCATTTTTAGCTCTTGTGGCTATGGTCAAAGAGAATATAATCCAACAACTTTGCCTTTGAGCTTTGAAGTCCTTTTGCCTTTGTGTTTTAACACTGAATTAACCATTTTGATCCACCAAAAGACTAGATCAAAACCTACTACAAAGACATCTTGACTCCTGCATCCTCGCTCACTTAACTAACATTACAGCTCTTTCTCTATAAATTTCAATGTGACACTTATGTTTAAAAAAAATTTCAACACTTTTTCATTTCTAGAAATATACAGTAGACCCTTGTTTTACGCGAGGGTTACGTTCCACAGAAATGCTGCGTAAATCGAAACCGCGTAAATTGACTCCTAATAGTAGTGTTAAAATAGGGGTTAAGTTCCGTAGATAAATAAACTACTTCATTCTAGAGAATGACTAATTGTATAATAAGTTTAATGTGTACTTATATCGATTTTTAGGCACAACATGCATAAAGAAAACATAAATTAATTTTGTGTTCTGCTTATAAAGAGGAGCTGGCAATGATAGTCTCTAGGCAATTATTAAGAATTTTTCTCTGTATTTTTTTGTAGAGCATTAACACATCCATGACCGCTTGCGTCATTTCCATGATAGAATCTTCCTTCACTGACAAATCAGAAAGATCATTTCTATTGTCTAGGAGTGGCTCAAAATTTTCAATGTGAACATTTTTGGTTGTGCGTCACCGACGTCATTATTCTCGTTGGTTTTGGCCGCCTTTGTCACTCCTAAAAGCTCTTCTTCCAGTAAGTTCTGAACTGTGTGAGTAAAATAACTTTACTTCTGGAAAGAGCTTTGGAACCAATTACGTAAAATGTCTCCGTTGGCCCAAGCTTGATTATTAGCACGCCAAAATGCAGTTTATTATTTGTAATCTGCAATCTTTAGGAGTTTGGATTTTGAAGGAGGGAAAAATTTTATTTTTTCGCATGGCCGCACATCCGCGTAAATCTGAAACTCATTCGTGTAAAATAAAATAAAGGTGTCAAATCTTAAACCGCGTATAATCGAAACCGCATAAAATAAACCTGCGTAAAACGAGGGTCTACTGTATACTCACAGCTAATAATGCAGCCAAATTGCAATACTGACTTTTCCTTGAGTAGCTGCATAAAATAGGTCTTAACTCGGCTTCAAAGCGGAGGCACTTCTTTCAGTTAAATTATCATCCAACTTGTACTTTTTCATGCGATAAGTGGTTTCGTACTATGAATTTCCTTCATATTTTTCTGAACTTTTTGCTGCTCTGTTAATTTTGAAAGGCAATGATTAGGTGCATGTGTTTCAATTCTGTCCATAAGAAAAAAATTTTAATTGAAGCAAAATTAGTGATATCCAAATATATAAAATTTTTATTTATTTTGCATCTTAGGCCCCTACTTAGTTCAGGGCACCCCTGGTAATGCAACATATAAACTGTTTGTATTTTTGTTGAAAAGTTTAATACAGTAGACCTCCCACTATAACCTAGAGATAGGAAGACATGTTTTACTAAACATTGACATAACTATTAGTTTCTTTTTTTGAAACCAAATTTGAATTTAATGACCCAGTGATACAAACTTTTTTTTTTTTTTAACATGAAAAACTTGGAATGCTAAAGTAGATACAATATGAGAAAAAAAGGTTAGATGTGGTAAGACTAGATTTCTTGCCAGAAAGAAAGTATAAATTTTAAATATATTTCTTAGAATAACAAGGGACATAATGATTTGCACGGTGCTATTAATTCAGCAGTAAGATTCAACAGTATTGTAACAATGACAAAATTCAATTCATTACATCTTATGAAAGATATTTATTGTTTATAAGCATTCATTTGTGTATTAAAAAACATTAATCCATAACATTCAAATTTAATAAACTTTTATATTTTTAAAAATTCATTGTTTGAAATGTTTTTAGGTATTCCTCAAGCTCCTTCCAATGTAATAATTGAAGCAATACCTGTTAACCATGGAGATGGTCACATGACTTCAGAAGAAATTGAAAGACATTTAGAAGCAAAACATTCTCTGAGAGATCTAATCCCAGAGAAGACTCCCCTAACAGTACCAGTTGAACTCTTTAGTAATGAACCTTCTGTAATGGAATGGTCAGTATTAATATTAACTCATTTAAGATTTGAATATTGTTTCATGCCATTTGCGTATTAACATGGAGTTAAAAAATATTATCACCATTACAAAAATACTTTATACATATATTTGAAACATAATTTGAAATCATCTGCATGTTTATAAAGACACAATAAGCCACAGAAATTCATTATCATCTAAATAACTTTAACTTAAGAAAGAAATTTTAGATGCTTGTATGTTATCTGTTCTGCTGCTTAAGCTTGGGCATGTCAGGTAAAACCTTTGTGAGGTAAAATCCTGTATTTACCTCATCCCCCAGAAACAATAGTTTTCAGAAGTCTACAATGCAGTTTAAAAACTCCAAAAATAGTTAGCAAGGTAAACCAACATTAATCATAAAATTGGAAGAAATGCAACGAAGTTCAGAACCAAGAAATGCTTAAAAATAAATGCTAATCTTAAAAATTGTGTTTTAGAATTCAAGGAACCCCTTTTTTCAATGCTGAAAAGCGAACTTTTGGATGTAAAGCCATCCGATATAAGCAATAAGAAAGAACAGTAGACACACTTAAATTGTAAAAAAAAGCAAATTAACAGAGAAAATGAAACTCAGAAATTTATTTCACGATTCTCTTCAAGAAGAAACTGTTAAAGCAATAGATTTATCAAAACATCCTGTAGCAATAAATTTTGCTGGCCAAATGAAACTGTTAATTAATAAATTAGTAATGAATAAATGTTAGAAAAAATTAGTAAGGAATCGATTGTTATATTTAGAGAACGGCAGAATAAACATAATGCAGGAAAAAAACTACAGAAAATTGTTGTGAAAACAAAAAAAAATGCTGAATATTACAAAATAAAAATAAATGTAAATAATGAAAAGAACTAAGAATAGCAGAAAAAATTATGATAACATAACAGTTGAAAGAAAGATAAGAAACAAATGATAAAAATGGCTTAGGGATAGTTAACTAGAGTGATTCTTTGGAATGTGGAAAGATTCCTAAAAGTAAAGATCCAACAAATTTGGGGATTTTTGGATAACTTCTCAACAGTTACAATTAAAGGAGTGATTTGATTCCCCCGCAGTGTTGAGCAATTTTCATAGACTTATGCTCATTTAAGCTAAATTTCAAGATTAATTTGCTTTTTCCACTATTTAAAAGGTCTATTGTTCATTCTCCTTGCTTCATTTGAATGATTATTAACCTTTCTCTGAATGTAACTATTAGTTTGGTACAATTTTTTTCAACATGAAACTTATTGCTAATTTATTAATTAGTAGTTTCACAGCAAAATTTATTATTTAGAGAAATTTATTGCTTAACAATTTTTTTTCTTAAAGGGGTCATGTAATAACTTTCCGTTTTGAGTTTCGTTTTGTCTTGCTAGTTTTGTTAATTTGCTATTTTTACTACTTAATCTGTCTACTGTTCATTCTCCTTGCTTTTATTGGATGATATATGTTACATCCAAAAGTTAACTTTTCTGCATCGTACTAGAAGCTTCACCCAGAATTAAATGAGCCTTTATTTTCCTATATACAAGCAAACTTTCTATCATCTGATCAATATTTTATTAATTAGCTAACATTGCAAATCATGTCAAACATACCTTTTTAACATTTAAAGCTGATTCCACAGCATCATTAAATGTATTAAATTGTTTTTAACATATACATTAAAAATTATGGCATATAATTGTAAAGTTTTTCTTACTGGGAAAGGACATTCAAGAGAAACCATTTGATTCCAGGATTTGTAGACAAAAGAGTGGTGTTGTGGTTGGACACTAGTCTCTTACCCCCAAAGGTGCAGGTCCAAACCTGGCTCCTGGCAGTAAATTTTTAAGGTGCAGAAAATCAACACAGTCTGTACCTTATGATTATACAGCAAGTAAAAGATCCATTGAGTACTTGTTTGACTTGGAGTGCTCTTAGCCAAATTAAATTCATAGTGCAGTTTTGCATCAAATAGAACCCAGGTGCCTCCAACTGGTGGGGAAACTGGGTGTTGAAGTTCCCGTGGTAGTGGAATCTGCCGAAAATGGTGTTACATAAAAGAATAGATGCTATATCGGGGGATTGCACTAGGTCTGCAAAATGTAGTGCTTTTAATGGGTAAGAGGCAGTTCACACTATTGGCCGTCCCTCCCGTCCATCCCGTTTTTTTCCACCCAAAACAGGTTTTCTTTGCTGGTTGCCATGACAGCAAGCCATCTCGAACGGGACTGGTTTTCGATCAGAAAAGCTTTGATATCTGACGGCCGTCAAAAGTAGGATAGCATTTCATTCGCAACTCCAACAAACTATAGGGGGCACTGCAGCCATCGTCTAATGGCGGATGAAAAAGGTAAAACAAACGCACGCCGTAGCGTAGAGAATGCTAATAAGCCTAGTAATATTTGTTTGAATGCATGACTTTTTTGTTTTATTCTTTTTAAATTAGTTTTTAAAGTCTTGTGGACATTCTGGCTCACGTAGAAAAAAAATGAGAATTCAAGAAACATTACTAAACGTCATAAATTAATGCAAATTACATAGTTCGTAGTTCTATGCAGCCATTTCCACGATGTTGAATTCAATATTTATCAATTCTTGATGGAACTACATTTTCAGTGTGACCATAAGACTGACAAAAATAACAATTAATGCTAGATAATTTAATTATATGACATTAGGAATTATTATCAAAAGAAGATGATACTTCTTTGCCTTGCTTGGCTAGCACTAATTGTTTTGCATTTGTAGCTGAGTTACTTTTCTCAAATTGCCGAATCGGTTAATTTCAAATTTTCTGTTTCGTATATTTATAATTTCTGAATTATGATTTAATTCTGTCGTGCTATGCGAATCAACAAAGTTCTCACCGATATATGGTGGTAATTTTCTTTTTAATTGATCTATGTACCATTATTTCTTTTAACTTATCGAATTCTGTAATCTTTCTACCATTTTATTCCACTCATGATAAAAAATAAAAATGGTTTAACTGACATGCGAAATCTTGCCAAGGGTTGCTCGCACAATACTAAAACTATTACCCTAAACAAATTTTGGTGAAACTCTTCAGCTGAGAATAAAAGCAATAAAGTTGGCACACTATTTTGGCGATGAAAATTCTCGGCTTTTGTTTTTGCTTCAAATTTCTTTCTCGGTTAAACATTTTTCATTTCCTTCTGCGATAATTTATTTAAGAAAATATTTTGCATTGTCCATTCTAACTAAATGCTGCAGTAAAATAAGGTTAGTTAAATTAATTATTTTTAAACTGGGTTGAGATGAAAGCCTGAATCCTTCTGCTAATGTTATTAATTCCTTATTTCTAGCCTAAGAAAAAAAATCCGTATTCTTACTAATTCACACAAAACAATAAAAAAGTTTTACCTGGTATAATGTTATCCTATTAAAAAATAAAAAATAAATAAAGCTTTGAACAGACGAGCATATTTGTTTTTATTCATGCAAATCCAAAATTTGTTAATCCAGAGTTTTCTTGTATTTACGATTTCGCCATTTCCGACAGTCAACTCACTTTTTAGAGGAAAATAATGAAAACTAACATTATTTTGAGAAGCTCTAGAATACCATTATGAGAGGAAACAATTTCCGTTGCTGAAAGTAATCTAAGATACATCGAATGCATTAATAAATACTCATAACAAATTGCCTACATTTACCAACAGACACACATGGAATGCAATGTTTTACATTTTTCTTTAATTTTATAAATCACTGCAAGGTAGCGTATTCGAGTGTTGGGCTTGCGAATTGGTTTCCGCCAAGCAGCGCGCTCTTCTCTTAGGAAGGTGAATTCAGCCACATAATTAATGGATGGTGATCGTATGTGAATGCTAGCCTGTTTTCGTCGGCACTCCTTCATGTCAAAAAACGGTATGGACGAGCCGTAGTGTCGATAAGTGAACAGCCCTTAAGGCAGCACTATTAGGGGCTTTGTGGATTAAAAAAAGCCCAGGATTCCTGGGCGACCCTGAAAAATTTGCACACCTGAGAGCTGCAAAGAAAGTCACAAATTGGTTTCGAAATGCTTCATAATGCTATACATATCAAACAAAACGTAAATAACCACATAATCAGCTCTTCATAGTGACATGAAAGGGCAACAGTGTTTGTAATTATTCAATAGCTAAGAAAATCACTTTGCTTAACAGACATTTTCAGAAGATCAAAAGCATCTTAGAATAAGTAAGTTAGTGATCTATGGTCAAAACTACAGATTAAAAGCCTCCTAGACTTAACTTCAAATCTAGAATGAACTGTGCCAACCAAGCCCTGCATGTGCAAATGGTTACCTGGGCATCTAAATGAACCTTTATAGCATTGTACATGGTTAGTGAAATTACCAGATTTAGTTATTAAATTGAGCTTACTTGGAAAAAAAGTCTTTCATGTATGTGTATGTGTGAGAATATATATCTAAAATACACAATTATAATATAAGTGAAGAATATAGAAAAGACCACATAAAAGCCTATAAATGCGCAACGCAGCAAATCAAAAAAGCCAAGTAAATATATAAAATATACAAGCCAAATAACAAGTTTTAAACATTTTTAAAGAAAATTAATGATGAGAAAAAGGAAAACACAAGCAGCAATTTAATAGAAAAAGTCGAAAGATTGAATACAGAGCTCATCAGCCGTGGAGGATTCAATAAATATGGTCAAAAGACCAAAAAGTTTAGGTTAATTTTTTGGTCTTCTGACCACATTTATCGAATCCTCCACGGCTGATGAGCTCTGGATTCAAACTTTCTAATTTTTCTATTAAATTGCTGTTTGCTTGTATTTTTCTTTTTCTCATCATTAATTTTCTTAAAAAATGTTTAAAACTTGTTATTTGGCTTATATACTTTATATATCTAAAATACATGCAATACATACAATTTAACTTCTGTTTTTCATTTTTTATAGTGAAATTATGGATGGACAAGTGTCTGATATCTCTCCAAACAATGTTGTTGAAAATGTTGGAATCATGATTGATATACATGAATAAGTACATAATATTAATTGTATGCATTGATCATCATAAAACTCATTTACTTGTACAATATTATTTTTTATGAACTATTTTTTATCTTGTTACTTAAAAAACTTTGTAGAATGTATTGTAGATTTTCTAATAAAAGTATTAACAGTGTCTTAGGATTCACTTTTATAAAGAATCATTTCACATCAAACTGAACCAGAAGACCCCACCCAAGCAACTCTGTTTTTAATGAAATTTCTGAACTGTAACCATGCTTTTGAAACTACCATATGCAAATTTACAGCATTCAAGATCCAAATCCTGAGGATCCCTCAAATAAAGGGTTTCGGGTTTAGGCTAAGCATCAAAACATTGACTACAATGGAGCTATGAGTACTTTTTGTTGTAGATCATGAAAGCATTAACTTTTACACGCAGTTTAAAACTTTCTAGTGGTAATAATTTTGAAGTGAAGATCTAAGCACGAAAAAAAAAAATATTATTTTAAGGAATAATATTTTTTTTTTTGGTATCATTAATTTCCAAAAATAAAAAGTCTGGTAAAATAGAGCACTTGAATGTGAAAGCATGAACCTCAGATTTTAGTTCTAGTTTTTTTATTTCTTTAACAAAGTAAATAAGGGACTAGTAAATGCTTAAAATTAAATATTTCTGGACCTATCTTTATTAAATTAATTGGGTATGTTTGGCAACTTGAGGCAAGCTCAAATTTCAAGCTTTGGTTATAAGTTATCGCTTTTTTATTCTTGTCATTATTTTGTTATTGCAAGATATTTATAGCACTTGAACCTCTAGTCTTATGTTATAAATGGAGAATAATACAAAAATTGTACAAGGGTCTTGTCAGAGAAATTTGAGACCTTTAATGGACCCTTAACGGAAATCAAATCAACCAAAACGGAAATTACACAAATTTATTGAAAAAGCAAATCTGAAAACAAAAAAACGCATATTTAGTGTGTGAGCCATTAGCTTTTGGGATCTTTGTTTGAAAATAAAATTAAGGAAATCAGTTTAAACAATGGTCTGTTAATTTTGCAAAGAAATATAAATTTTGAAATTTCCAATAATGATTTCATTTTTGACAAAAAAAAAAAGAGCCCTAGACCCTTGCTGTATTATTTTGCAGTAAGTTGCCGCCCCTAAGCAGGGCTAAGGCGAAACTACACACAATATACCAGACAGCCCGTTTATCACATCCTGAGACTGCAGTTTCGTTTTTATCTATTCCTGACTGAGAGAAGTTCTAATAAGAATGAAACTGCAGTCTCAGGATTTGATATCCAAGCTGTCTGGTATATTAACTGTATTATTTTTTTTTGTTCAATTAACTTGTTTTTAAAAACATCAATTAAAGTGTAGATTGAGTCCCAACTCATTATTTGTAATTATAGAATGGGTTTGTATTCAAAATATACTCTTAAAGTTCTTACTAATACTCTTTCTGCTTGTTTTATCTACCCCCCCCCCCCCAGTCATGACGTTATTTTTATTCATTTTATTTATTTTTAATGATAATGCACAATTTTAGATATGTATTGAGGTGAAAAATGGTTGTATAGCTTGACCACAAAAAGTAGGCGGATGACCTTGAAGCAAAAACAAATTTTTTGAAAAATTTGTAATAGGTTGTTAGTTATTATTTTGGAATAGATAGGATTAGCGAGACCATGCCTCTTACTGGTGCTTTCTGGCAGATTCTACCTATTACAAATGATGTTTCGCTTCAAGGTCATCTGCCTTCTTTTCATGGTCAAGCCTTAAAAAGGAATTATAATGGTTGCAAAATACAACTATGCTTAATATGGACATAGAAAATTTAAGTGATAAAAACATTCTTCTTGTGTTCTTAGAACCTGTTTCTTACAAAGGAGGAGACATTAAAAATAGCACAAAAGATGTATTCCACTTTAAATGGTGAAAAGAAAAAATCTCTTAAGTTACCTTAAATAGGAAGAAACCTTGAGCAAAACTTATCAACAGAACAGTTTGAAAACAAATATATGAATTAAACAATTCATAACTACTTTTTTCAGATTTTCTTCTTATACTACACGAAAATCTGTAGATGAGTCATTCCACAATATTCAGTGTTACGTATGGGACATTTCACTACCAAATTGTAAAATATTTATGTTTTGTTTTCTCTTAAAATACAAGTAAGAGTTAACTTTCACCATGAAAAAACAATGGGAATTCGGTTGTGAAATGGCCTTATTGGACCTGTATTATTTGAAATGAGGAATCAATCATCCAATGTAACTACCTAAAAGCAAAACTTTTGTAGGAATGGTATACAGTACATTAAGATACCATCAAATACACATGTGCTGGAAAATTAGTTTTCATGAGCCAAATAATACAGAGCAACAAAAAAAAAATTTCTTTGGTGCCCCAAGTCTTAGAATTGATTTTAGCTTTTTGGGGGGGGGGGGCTGAAATTAGGTTTTTTGCAATCAGCTTTACTTTTTAGATCGGTGCTGCCGTCACACCCAAAATGTGCAGCATTCTGGGCACTTCTAAAGCAAGTAAAGGCTTTTGAAACAAGGATTGCTTCTGGCGTGTTTTATTGTCAGTCTGCAGTCTAGTTACTGAAAGAAAAGTTCACTTGATGGAGTAAATATGTGGCAAGTTTAGCAACAACACTTCAATGAGTTAAGGTACTGTGTAAATGAGTTACTGCCTTGCATATATTCGGTTTCTGCAATGTGTGACTAGTTGGATCTTTATATATAGTATTTGCAGGGCCCAATTAAGGTATGGGACCCTAGGCCAAATATGGCCCTCTGTATACAAACATTATAAACACAAACATTCACGAAGAACAGGGTGTGGCTATTTCAGAGGCATTGAAGTGCTCTACCACTCTTTAAAATATTGCTGGGGTGAACCTGAAGTACACATAAGATAAGGTAAATCCCAATGAAACAAACTCTTTTGCTGAAGACACCACCTACCCTAAACATCATTTTGACTGAACTTGTCTCCTTTTTCATTTATGATGTAATGGGAAAATCTAAATTTTTTTAGAAACCAGGGGGTTAAAAGTAGTTTGAAATAGTTTGTGTATGATACACTGGCAGATGCGTAGCCCGTTTATATCTTGCTTTCTGAACTTGGCTGACACACTGCCAAGTGTCCAAATAAATAAAGGAGAAAACGTTAGTTTTTACCTTTTTTTACATGATTGACTAGAGCAATTTTAGTCATTTTGGGACGCTTAAGGATCAAGAGCCCAAGGTTGTTTGACCTAGTTGGTCTGTTTGGTTAATCAGGTTCTGAATATTTGTATAGTATAATACTAATAAAAAATTCCATGTTTTGTGTTTTGCTTGATTAATTAATTTAACTTAAATCTGTGACAGGTATATTTTAATAAAATACTTTATCATATAAATTGGAGCTCAAGCAAAAATTAATGTCATATTTGAATTCAGTGCACCAAATTCTTGTGAAATCGGTTCCAAATAACCCGGCACCAAAATGACTGTTGAATTTATGATGCAATAAAAGGGAATGTTTTTTCCCTCTATTTCTGTTCAAATATATAAGGTGTTGAGTGATGTTTCAGATAGGAAGAGAGAAAATAAGTTGTTGAAGGTTAAGTCAATAATTGGTTCCATTTGAAGAGAGTTCTCAAACACCTTGCTTTTATTGATATTGAGAAAGACTACACCTTTGATTGGCATAAAATCTAAGCAAAATATACTCCATGCCAGATGAATCTTATTGGTTTAAAAAAATTTGAAATAGATTCACACATTTTGAAATATACTAAACTTCATAACATTTCATACCTAAATTGCAAGATGACACTTAAGATATAAAGTATAGATTTGTGAGCAGGTACTTGGGTGCTAATTTCTCATTTCTGCTCATAACATTGACATTTGTGAAAATGGATTTGCTCCCCAGCAAAAGATAAAAATTTAAATTAATATATTATGCTAAAAATACAACTTCTAATGCCTATTTACATGGGTGTAACCAGGATTTCCATTAGGGAAGGGCAAGCGTCCATGGAACAAGATAATGGTTTTTAATTGCCCTTCCCCCCTCTCCCATCACCCCAATGCTGAAACCTGGCTTAAAATTAAAGCACCCCCCTCCCTTCCCCGAAAAAGAAAAAAAAAAATTATGCTATTTGTGGTCAGATGCCAGGGAAAACACAGTTATATGGCTCCCCCCCCCCCCAAGAATTTTTTTTAAATTGAAGTCCTAAAAATGAAATTTTATAATATCTTGGATGACATTAGGAATGATTGTGATAATAAAAGGCTCTCTTCTAAGGAGGAGCAGTTGCCCCCTCTGGCTCCCCCATGCCGATTTGTTCATTAAAGCCAGCACAACTTAAAAAAATATTTTTTTTTCTGGTCTGGAGAGGATATACAAGTTTTATATAAATAACTAGCTAATCATAATTTTAAAAAATAGCACAGAAGCACTACAATAATATAGGAATATTTGAAACTTTAAGTGATGATATGATAAATTTAAATTTTAAGACATGGAATAAAATTTTTAAACTTGGTAATTGTTTAATCAAGATATCTTGCTTGGAATTCAAATGATACATACACTGAAATCCTTCATAAACAAGAAAGAAGAAAATCTTCAGATTGTGCGAGCAAGGAAATATAGATCTGCTAGCGCTACAACAGTGGAAGTGATGATGCCCATCAATACTTGCTGCAAAGAAAGGAATTTTCATAAATTAAAAATGAGTATGAAAATCTTCCAATATAAAAGAAATATTAAATTCCAAATTATTAAGTAGATTTCTTAAAAATTATTATTATTGTCATTAGCTTTTCAATTTAAATGCAGTTGAAATTCGAGCAATATTAATACACTAAATCCATACAATTATATTTTAGTGCTTACAATGCTACAATACGTATACATAATACTTACAGCTGGAATATTCTGTTGTGGGAGTGCATATTCAACAGCTTTATATGCAAAGAAAAAGCTGCCACCAATAGATAGTACAAAATTAATTATTGCAGTTACTTGTGATGTTACAGCTTTAACTGTTGAAATGATAGAGAAAAAAAAGTACATGAGTTTTATTTATATATTTATTAAAGGTGAAATTATTTCTTGTGAAATTAAATAGAGAGCAAAATTTTAACATGCAAAGGGGATAGTGCTAGGCAGGGCTGCAGAGTCAGAAGGAAAATAATTGACTCTGACTCCGACTCCTGGATTTTGAAGCTTCCGACTACGCTTTTTAATTAATTAATTTTTTTTTAATTTTCTCCCCATATGGAAAGGCAGAAAAACCCTTAAACAAAGAATGAAATATCAATGCCTTTTAATGAAATTTTCATTGTATTTTACTGTAAACCTAAGATGCATACAACGTTAGAAATTCAATTTCAAAATCAAATTTTCCAATTGTTTCAATTTTAAAAGTGAGCTTACTTGAAAATTTATTTTTTTTTAAACACTAAAAAGGATTAATTTGCAACCTTTTTAATGTTTAACAAATAGATGTTGATCAAATACAGTGAAACCTGTGTATATCGATACTGTTGATAACAATAAACCTGTTTATAATGATATTTTCCATGGTCCCAGCAAAACATCAGCATAAATAATCAAACTGTCTGCAACGATAACCTGTCTACAACAATATTTTTTTAGGTCCCAACAATATCGGTGTCGACGGGTTTTACTGTAGTGTGCTTTCAATTTTTGAAAGCTGTATCTTGAGAGAAAAGAAACTTTCTTGCTGTGTCAAAAAACCTTTCTTGAGAGGGGGCGGTCTGCCCTGGGTGACACCCATCTGATGGGTGATACCCCAAGTTAATGTCAGAGTTTATAAAAAAATATAAATACTTTAATTCTAAAAGTTTTTGCAAATAAATTTAAAATTATATTTCATCTATAAAATTTCAACGAAAATAGGACCCTATATTGCAGGGAGAGGACGGGTATATGTACGTCTGGTATCCACCCGATACTACTTGTTCAAAGGATATATTCCTTTTACTATTTTATAACTGAGATTGAAGTAAAAAATATATTATGTTAATTTTAAAGTAATTACTTAGAAAATGTTAGGCAACAAAACCGTTTGCTAACAGTTGCTATTAGTTAAAGAAAGTCATAAAAAAACAAGCAAACTAGGAGACGGCGTGGGTAGCTATTACAGAAAATTCGAAAAAGCAATCAAGTCAGCTTTTTGCCAATGGCAGTTGTTTTCTTATTAGTAGGCTAGTATGCATGTAATGGATCCAATTAAGCAGTCTTTTTTTTTTAATGCAAGGAGAGTCGGCGAAAATGAATTTTAAAAAAAGGCCCAGAGTCGGCATGTTTTCTCACGACTCCGACTCCACAGCCCTGGTGCTAACAATCCATGATACAACAAAATTAGTTAAGTTCTAGAATTTTTCAACTAGTGATAGAATGTTTACAGAAATACAACCAGTAGTCATAACCCCAACATATAAAGAATGGCACATTCAAATTTTTATATAATTATTTTTCATATATTTATTTAATTTTTTGTTGATGTTTGAAATCTAAAATGGCGAAAACAGAACTAAATGATTAGTCATTACCACTTGAGAATTTTGACACCCAGTTTCTCACTAGACAGAGAAATCAAGATGCAAAATTGCTCTAAAATTTTAATCTTAACAAGAGTATTGGAGCCAAATAGTAACTAAAAGGATCTTAAACATGCCACATAATTATACTACAGGGATGCTGATAACTTTTTGCATCTTGAGTGCCCATTGACTGGAGCCAAGTTTAAACTCATTGTGTAAAATTTCTTATTGTGCATTTTCTATACCAGGGCATTCTGGCCCTAAAGAAATTTTAATTATTTCAGTTGGATTAGATACATTAATTTAAGTGTAGTAAATATTGTGAGGGAAGTTTGAAAATCAATACAATAAAAACCACCATATTTGTGATAAAAAGAATAACTTTTAAATAAACATAGTGGATTCTAAAAGAATCGGCTCTCAATTATGGATTAAATGATAGATGAAGAACCTTTTTTGACAGTTGATATTTTGCTTCGTGATTTTTTTCTCAAATCACAGTTCTAAAATACATTTCTAATAAAAATAAACAAACAATAAATATACTGATTAATTTCTATGTAAAAACATTTAAAAACTAAACTGTAATCATAACTGAATCCTCTAGCACAGAGAACCATACATACTATCATCCCTAAAATTTTCAGAGTGTTTACTCTGTGGTGAAATAGTTTTGGTCATCTTCCTATATTCTGCATTTGCTTGTTCTGCTTTCAGCTTCTCAACTCTTGCTGCAAGTTCAGGATTCTATAAAAGAATGAAAATATTATTACATGGGCGCCCATATGCAAAATTGTAGGGGGGGGGGGCTCAAATATTTTAACCATGAGTTTGGCAGGATATTTTCCCCATGGATGCAAATTTTAGGACAGATTAGAACCATTAAAATTTGACACTTTAAGTAACTTATTCATTGATAGCTGGGGAAGAAATGTTGTTACATTTTTAAAAAGAAAACAGTACAAAAAGCAAGGAAGGTCTCATTTCTAGGGGGGGTGCTCGAGCCCCCTTACCTCCCTATATGGGTGTCCTTGTTTTATTACTTTAAAAGGATTGCAAGGCATGTGCTAGAAATTTCTAACTGTAAGCTAGTAAATTTCTAAAGTTACAGCTGTCTGCGCCAATATGCAAATGCGCTGTCCGCAGAGGGCAGCACAGGTGACTGTAGACATAAAACGGCTAAGCTCCATGAGAAGAAAAAAATTCCTACCTGATGTATCTTAACCACATTGGACACTCGTCCATTACACTGCATGTTGCAGTACTTTCATAAAACCAAGAACGGTTTCAATTTTATTTATAATGTTATTTTATTTTAATTTACTGTACATACGCTAAGTTAAATACTTTTAAGTAAATCCTAGTTTTCTTGACTACATTCATTACAAGAGCAAACATTTGGAGGCACCAGGCGAGATCATATGGATTCTACTCGAGGATTCAACATTTAAAGAATTCAAAGATAAGTATATCTTTTCAATCAAATAGTTTGACTTTGGTTACCATTCGTCATTCAAAATGACCGGCAATAGTGCTGAAGATAAAACTTCACAAATTCAACACGGCACTGATGAAAAAGCCGTTAAAATGCTTCGTGGACGGGCCAAAGCGGCTCTGACTAGAATAACCAACTTCATTAATGACGAAGGACAAATATTTGATTTAAGAAACAAACTTGAAAGATTAGATTCTATATTCATTGAATTTAACAAAGCTGATTCAGAATTGCCGGAAGAACTTTCGGAAATCGAACAGTTCGAAGAAACGTATTATGCAACCAAAGTCAAGCTACAAAAAGCTCTTGAAAATGTATCTGTGAATTTAAATCCAGTGCAAATTGAAAATAATGATAGTATGCCTATAGGTAATTCAATAAGTAATAATTTTAAGCTACCCAAGTTAAACATTGAATCTTTTACTGGTCAATATCAAGACTGGCCTTCATTCAAAGATTTGTATCTTTCATTAGTGCATAAAAATAATAGGCTTTCAAACATTCAAAAATTTCAATATCTTAAAGGGCTTTTGTGTTTTGAACCAGCAAGTATAATCAAGCATATTCCTATATCGGAAACTGGTTATACTGAAGCTTGGGATAAACTGTTAGCTCGCTATGATAATAAGAAACAAATAATTTCTTCTTTAATTAAAACCTTCATGGATCAACCAGATATTGTTAACGCTAACTGTGCTAATTTGCGCAATCTCACTGATACTTCTGACGAAGTTATCAGAGGTCTAAAATCTATAGATTCTAAAGCAGATTCTAGAGATATTTGGCTAATTTATATTTTATTACAAAAATTGGATAGCAAGACACGGGAAAGAATGGGCGAAACATACAACTAAGGAAGAATTTCCTACATTTGAAATGTTTCTGGAGTTTCTAAATAATAAATGTGTATCTTTGGAATTATGCAATTCAAACGAATGCAATGAAATTAGAAATTCATCCAGAAGTAATAAAAATAGTGCATCTAATAGATGTATAAAATGTAAGGACACTTCTCATTATTTGTCAAAATGTCCGAAATTTAAAGAAAAGAATGTAAAAGAACGCAAGCAATTCGTGAATAAATTCAAATTGTGCTTTAATTGTTTATCTAACAAGCATTCGGATATTCAATCATGCAATTCTTCTTATTCATGTCATTTTTGCAAACGCAAACATCATTCACTTCTGCATGAAAGTTATGAGCAAAAAAATGTTTTCTCGAATGCATTTCATTCGAAAGGTTCAAGTCAAAACTTTCCGCAAATAAACTCTAGTGTACAACAAACTGATATCCCAACACGAAACGAAAAAAGCGTATCTGTGAATGCCGTTAGAGCTGCATTTGCGTTATTACCTACAGCTTGTGTTTTTGTCAAAGATGCTAGCGGGGAATCGAGAACCTTAAGAATTTTGTGTGACTCAGGAAGCATGACTACGCTCCTATCCAACTCCTGTTTAAATTCTTTGGGATTAAAAAGAAAAAATGCACGTTTCCCTGTCACTGGTCTTGCAGGTTCTAAAATTGGTTTGACTAAAAGCTGTGTTGAAGTCAATTTAAGTTCCAGATTCAACCCTGATATTCCACTGCCCGTAAATGCTTTAATTCTAGATAAATTGACGGCCCCACTTCCAACTGAAGCAATTCAAAAGGAACATTTCGCACATTTAAGTAACATTAATTTAGCCGATGAAAACTTTTACCTTCCAAGTAAAGTGGATATGATTCTTGGTGCTGATTACCTATTCTCTATTTTCCTTCCGGGTCAGATAAATTGTTCGGAAAGTAATTTAATCGCTCAAAACTCAATTTTTGGTTTTTTAGTTTCGGGAAGACTGCCAGAAAATCAGTCGAATTCAAATTCATCAACTAGCTTACACATTTACGAATTAAATGTTGATAGTGAGCTTAGAAAATTTTGGGAAATGGAAGAAGTATCAGTAGCGAAAAGTAAAATTCTTTCACCGGAAGAAGAATTCGTAGAAATACACTTTAAAGAAAATTATTCAACAAATTTCGATGGACGTTTTGTTGTGAAGTTACCGTTTTTGAAGTCGAAAGCCGAGTTAGGTGATTCAAAATCCGCGGCTATTTCACGACTTTTTGCCATGGAACGAAAATTCAAATTCAAACCGGAATTCGAAAAACATTATAAAGAATTTATGCGCAACTACGAAGATTCAGGTCACATGTCGCCTTTAACAAAGAATTCAGATATTCTTCTAAAAAATGAACAGTGTTTTTTGCCTCATCACGCTGTTTTCAAGCCATCTAGTACCACTACAAAATTACGCGTAGTTTTTGACGTATCTTGTAAAACTTCAAACGGAAATTCGCTAAATTCAATTTTAGGAGTGGGTCCCAAATTACAACGAGATATTTTTGAAATATTGCTAAACTTCAGATTTCCAAAAATAGTTTTCACTGCGGACATTGAGAAATGTACCGCCAAATTTTAGTATCGGACGAAGATCAACCTTATCAACAAATTGTTTGGCGATACAATGCCAAAGATAAAATACAAACGTACAGGTTAAAAACTGTAACGTACGGTTTAGCTTCCGCCTCATTCCTAGCTACCAGATGTATCAAACAAATTGCTCTTGATACACCTAATCCTAAAATATCACGCATTTTACAAGAAGACGTATATATGGATGATCTTTTGTCAGGTTCGAGTAATTTTTCAGACGCAATTTCAATTTGCAAAAATATTGCGTCAATTTTACAATCTTACGGATTTAACTTAAGGAAATGGAATTCAAATTCTTCCAAATTCCTTGAAGAATTTCCCGAGCAATGTTCCTCAGAAACAAGCTTTGAAATCAATCGTGATGCACACGTTAGTTCTAAAGTGTTAGGTTTATTTTGGAATTCAACAAATGATACATTTGCATTCAAGGTTAATTTATCACTTTCACCACCCTACACTAAAAGACGGATTCTATCGGAGTCTGCACGTATTTTCGATCCTTTGGGATTACTTGCACCTTGTGTAGTTACAATCAAAATATTCTATCAAAAGTTGTGGCTTATCAAGGGGGATTGGGATTCACCCATTCCGAAGTTAATGGAAACTGAATGGTTAAAGTTTCAGGCATCATTCAACGAAATAAATGATATCACTATTCCTAGAAGTGTCACCATTGATTCAGAATGCGAAACTGAATTACATGGTTTTGCAGACGCGTCATCGCTAGCATACGCAGCTGTGATTTACTGTCGTCAAATTGTCGATGGGTCCACAACAGTTTCACTGTTGGTTGCTAAAACTAAGGTTGCTCCACTCAAGCAAATCTCCATTCCTAGACTGGAATTATGTGCCGCGCACTTGTTATCAAAATTATTTCTCACTGTTCTCAACTCGTTGAAGAATTTCAATCTTCGCGTTTTCATGGACAGATTCAAAGGTAGTTCTTTCGTGGCTATCTTCTCATCCACGTAAGTGGAAGACTTTTGTCGCTAATAGAATTTCTGAAATAATAGAAGTTCTACCCCCAGCTCACTGGAATTTCGTATCCTCCAGAGAGAACCCTTCAGACATCGCTTCACGTGGTATCGACCCTAAATGTCTACCAAATTGCGATCTGTGGTGGCATGGCCTGCACTGGCTACATTCAAATCAAATGCATTGGCCTACGGCTGAATTACATTCTACAGACGTTGTTAGCGCAGTTAAAGCTGAGGAAAAATCAAATCCAATGTTTAACTTTCATGCTAGTTCAACAAATGACCTATTCGTTCGTCTATTCGAAAAATATTCATCATTATCGAAAATTATTCGCATCTTGGCATATTGCAACAGATTTATTAATCTTTGTAAAAAAAGAATCGGATTCAATATTGCTTCTTGCAATACCCTCGGTTCACTCACTTCTGCAGAAACAAGGGCTGCAGAAGAAAAACTCATTCACTGGGTTCAAGACACACATTTTTCTGAAGAGAAAAAATGCATTCGGCTTCAAAAGCCACTGAAAAGACGCAGTCCTTTGCGGTCACTTTTCCCATTCATAGACGGAAACGGTCTCTTATGGGTGGGAGGTCGGTTACAGAACGCCGACTTACCCATGAACAGGAAACATCCTATCATTATCCGATCACAACACAGATTTAGTGAACTGCTAATTCGCGAAAAACACGTAGCTTATTTGCATGCTGGTCCTACCTTATTATCTCGTATATTAAGGCAATCATATTGGATAATAGGAGGAAAAAGATTGATCAACAAATGTGTTAATCAATGCATAAAATGTCATAGATTCAAAACTGGTAACAGTTCACAACTCATGGGCAATCTGCCTAAACCACGAGTGACTTTAGAAAGAGCTTTCTTTCATTCTGGAACAGATTACGCCGGACCTGTTTCTATAAAATTTAGTAAAGGTCGAGGTGCTAAAGTTACGAAAGGTTACATTGCACTTTTCATTTGCCTGTCCACTAAGGCAGTACACATCGAAGTAGTAAGCGACGTCAATGATACCGACTCTATAAATGCTTTGACTCCATCGCATTTCCTTACAGGTGATGTGATAAGTTCAATTCCGGATCCAGCAAACCTGAACGAGCATAGCTTCAAAGGAAAGTGGGAACTTATCCAGAATCTCCGCAAAGGCTTCTGTAAGCAGTGGTCAAAGGAGTACCTCTCATCTCTGCAGAGTCGTCAAAAGTGGACCACCCCTCATGCCAACATTCAAGTCAACGATATTGTGTTAGTGAAAGAAGCCTCATCACCTGGTTTGTGGCCCTTGGCTAGGGTTCTTGAAGTTCACCCGAGAGCGGACGACCTGGTCCGCGTTGCAACAGTAAAGACAGCTAAAGGGATCTTCCAGAGACCGATCTGCAAACTATCTCCTATTCCTATGTATCAGGACTCAAGTCCCTATCAGGACTCAATTCCTGATAGGGTGGGAGTATGTCTGCGCCAATATGCAAATGCGCTGTCCGCAGAGGGCAGCACAGGTGACTGTAGACATAAAACGGCTAAGCTCCATGAGAAGAAAAAAATTCCTACCTGATGTATCTTAACCACATTGGACACTCGTCCATTACACTGCATGTTGCAGTAATTTCATAAAACCAAGAACGGTTTCAATTTAATTTATAATGTTATTTTATTTTGATTTACTGTACATACGCTAAGTTAAATATAATACTTTTAAGTAAATCCTAGTTTTCTTGACTACATTCATTACAAGAGCAAAGAACAGCCAAAGTTTAATTTTAACGAATTTTAATGCTGATTTTTTCTTTAGAAAACTTCAATCAGCAAGCAAAGTAAAAATTAATTAAACATTCAAAGCAAGCACTTACATTTATTTTAAATATGAAGCATACATCAAAGTTAAGTAAGACACTTAATAACAATATATAAGACCTTTAATTTTCATTCTACAACTGGCATTTCTTACAGTGGGCAGTGACTCCATATCAATTCTCAACTTTGCAGCATTTTTTTTTTCTCTTGAGGAATTTTTAACAATCTTTTGACATAATTTTAAGGATTGAGGAGAATATTTTTTTGATGGAAATTTTAGAGATTTTTCCTTTTGCTAATACTTGCACCAACTTAGAGTTGGTTTTGCCGAATGTATCATTTTATCACATTTAGCACCATGGTGAATACTTAGCCAAGGTTTTGGATTGTAAATGTTTGGAATAATTTGTCGGAAGCAGTTTGTTACTTGGATTGGGGTGCATAGTTTCAAGAGAGCACTTAATCTTCATTAGAAATTGATAAATTGATTTGCACAAGCGTAGTTTGCCTGTATCCTGGTGCTGCTTGTTTCTTTTGAATTTGTATTTGCACATGCTGTTATTCATTTTACTGTATTTTTCCTGTTTTTTAAACAATTTGTTTGCAACTTCTAATTCAAGATTGCTTGAGGAGAGAGAGAGCCCATTTTCATTTTCGAAAAATAACAGATGAAGTTTTTAATTACTATTTTAATGAAATTTTAATCATTTATACATTGAATATACTTATAGGTAGAGCGATTCAGTTATAAAAATAGATACATACACAAAGATCAAAGTTCACAGGTTTACTTGAAATGCAGAACGAAAGTTCCAAAAATTTTTCCACTCATCAAATGGGTGCTCAAAAGCCTGAACTTTTCTGATTTTAGTCCAACTCTCTTAACAAAATACTAAAAAAACAAATACTGACAAATTCTAAATGTGATGCAGGGAGTGTTTTTTGCTGCTAATTTGATAAGTGTTTTTTTACTATAATTTTTCATTATTACTGTCTAGTTTTAGGTTTTTTTACTTCACTTTATCATGTAATTTAGTTTTATTGTGTTTTGGGGGCTCATTTTTGCTGTTATTGTATTCTTGAAGTGTTTTTGCATTTTTTGGAGCTAAGCCTAACATGTGGTGATCTCCTGGTTTTTGATCTTGTGTGCTTTATTGGGTGTAGCAACTCTGTTTATTTACTGCTGTTTTTTAGTATTTATTCTGTGTTTTTTTGCATTTTTATCTTACTGTTTTGCCTTTTGGAACATATTCACTGAGTAGAAATGGGTGTTATATGCATTATGAAAGAGGTAAAGAGTGGGAAGGGGGACAGGTGGATCTCTTGTGATTTATGTCATATGTTCTGCCTGTATAAGGGGGAAAATGAGTCTGTTTTTGAAGAGGATTATATTTGCACTAAATGTGCTGAACTCTCAGACTTAAGACTTAAGATGCTAGTTTTGGAAGCCCAGTTAGCATTAGGGTGTAAGCCAATTGTAGAGGGTATAAATGTTCCAGAGATTCAGGGGGAAGTTTCAAATGAGGAGTTAGATTGGGAAACTAAGGGTGTAATTTTGGGGGACTCTATGGTAAGGGAGGTGGGTAACACAGTTGGGAGAGTAAAGCGTAAGGTGGCTAGGTGTTGTTTACCAGGGGCTCGGGTAAAAGACGTTAATATGGTTGCTGAAAAGAAGGGAGTATTGAATAAGGAGGACATGGTTACTTTGTGGGTGGGAACAAATGATGTAGGCCACAGTAAAAATGAGGAGTTTTCTAGGGAATGGGAATCCCTGTTGGATAAAGCAACCAGCTTTTCGACGAATGTCCAAGTGGTTGGTTTGCTTCCCAGGTATGGAGTGCATAGGAGCTGGCTAAATCAACGTGCTAGGTGTATGAACTTGCTACTGAAGTCAATTTGCGAAAAGCGCAGTATCAGGTTCATTGATGTATGGAGTCACTGTAAACGGGATTGGATTGCTAGGGATGGCCTGCATCTGAGCTCTACAGGGGTCAAAATGGTTAGTGGATTGATTTTAAGGGCTTTGGAGTCAAAAAACTAAGTTGGAATGGGGGGCATGGTTCAAGCACCAGGTATCGAGAGAATGTAATGTTTTTGGGTATTGCTAGAAATGGAAATAAAGTGACAAACAAGAGTAGTAATGTTAACAATTGTAATTTAGGAAATTTCAGGGTGTTAAATAAAAGCAACTTAGGCATGCTTAAAGTTTTCTATACCAATGCTCGCAGTATTAGGAACAAGATGGATGAATTGAAAAGCATAGTTATGGATGAGAAGTTGGATGTTATCGGAATTACAGAGACATGGGCTACCGAATCTGATGCAGAGTTATTACATATTGCTGGGTATAATTTGTTCAGACAGGATAGAGTAGGTAAAAGAGGTGGTGGGGTTTTATTTTATGTTAGAGACAATTTTATTTGCAATGAATTGGTCATAAATGATAAGCCTACTGATATTGATATGGTTTGGCTGGAGTTGATGAGCAGTAAGGGCAAAAAGCTGCGCTTTGGAAACATTTATAGGCCACCTAATTCAAACCAGGGACAAGATGAACAGATGTACCGTATTATTAGTGACATGTCCAGTAAGGGATCCGTTATCATAATGGGGGATTTCAATTTTCCGGGTATTAATTGGAATAACTTTTATCCTGGTAATGGCAAAGAAGAGGAATTTTTAAAAGTAATTGGTGACTGTTTCTTAGATCAAGTTGTAACTCAGGGAACTCGAGAGGAGGCCATTTTGGATCTAGTTTTTTGTGACATAGGTAGTTTTGTTCAGGGGTTGAGTGTAGGGGAGCATATTGGAGATAGTGATCATAACAGCATTAGGTTCCGGGTTAAATTTGAAGTGTGCAAAGATGATAATTTTAGGTTTGTGCCCAATTTCAGAAACACCGATTTTGTTGCACTTAGGCAGAGCTTGAAAGAGGTTTTTTCGTCAGGGTTGGAAAATAGCGACGTAGATCAGCAGTGGACGGAATTTAAGGATAAACTTGCTAAAACCGTTGGGGACTATGTTCCATTTAGGAGAAAAGGTGTTAGTACCAAAATTTGGCCCATGTGGTTCTCCAGGGAGACTAAAGAAGCTCTTAATTATAAGCAAGCCACTTTTCGTAAGTTTAAAGAAACTGGTCAGAGTGCGGAGAGGCTCCAGTATGGTAAGGCAAGGCGAAATTTTAAGTATTTGGTACGGATTCAGAAAAGGGAATTGGAGCAAAGGCTGGCAGATGACATTGATGGGAACCCTAAGAGGTTTTTTGCTTACGCTAATTCCGGGAAAGCTCGAAACAGTCAAATTGGGCCTTTGGTTGATGAGCATGGAAATTTAATCCAAAACGATAGGGATATTGCAAATGTTCTAAATAACTTTTTTTCCAGTGTGTTTAACGATAACTGTATCTCAACAGTTGACACTAACAAGACACAAGCTATTATACAGCTTGAGGATTTTGTATTTTCCAGGGAGGAGGTTTTATTTCATTTGAAAAAGATTAAAGCAACTAAAGCTCCGGGACCAGATAATATTTATCCAAAAATTTTAGTTGAGTGTGCAGAGGAATTAGTGGATGTTATTTTGAATATTTTCAATGCTTCTTATAACTCGGGGACGGTGCCAGAGGACTGGAAGCTGGCTAACATAACGCCACTCTTCAAGAAGGGGTCTAAAGGTATTGCTGGGAATTATAGACCTGTAAGTTTGACTTCGGTGATTTGTAAGATTTTCGAAACTTTGATCAAAATTAAGATCATGATGTTCTTAGAGACTAATAGTCTGTTGACTAGTTCGCAGTATGGTTTCAGGAAAGGTAAATCCTGTACTACTAATTTATTGCATTTCTACGACAAGGTTACCTCAGCTTTAGATAACAAAAAATGTGTGGATGTTGTTTATATTGATTTTCAAAAAGCTTTTGACAAGGTACCGCATGTTGCTCTTCTCAGCAAGTTAGCTGACATTGGAATAGGAGGAAAAACTTTACTTTGGGTTAGAAATTGGCTTACTGGTAGGAAGCAAAGAGTAGTTGTGAGAGGAAATCATTCTAATTGGAGTGATGTTTTAAGTGGGGTTCCTCAGGGATCAGTTTTAGGGCCTCTTTTGTTTATTATATTTATGAATGACATCAATGAAAATATTTCTGGAAGCATGAATTGTTTTGCTGACGATGTAAAAGTTATGGGGATTGTCGAAAATGAAGAACAAGTAAAACAGCTGCAAGAGGATTTAGATCATATTACTAAGTGGGCAGATAAATGGGGTATGGCAGTTAATGTAGGGAAATGTCAAGTGCTACACTTAGGTCTTGGAAATAAGCGTATGAGATATCGTTTACAGGGTTCAGTCATAAATCAGGCAGATAATGTTATGGATCTGGGTGTCTTTATAAATCAGGACTTCAAGTTTAGTCAACAGTGCAGTATTGCTAGTAACAAAGCCAACAAAATGCTTGGGTTCATCAATAGATCTATTTCAAACAAATCTAAGAAAGTTCTTCTGCCTTTATATAGGAGTTTAGTAAGACCTCATTTGGAGTATGCTGTTCAGTTTTGGTCGCCTTATCTGAAGAAAGATATTTTTGTATTGGAAAGGGTTCAAAGAAGGGTAACTAAATTAGTAAGGGGACTCTCAGATTTAGATTATGATACCAGACTTAATAGGCTTAACATGTATAGCCTGGAGCAAAGGAGAGTCAGAGGGGACATGATTCAGTTATTTAAATTTATCAAAATGAAAGATGTAAACGGATTAAATTTTTGCGGGGAAAGCAGGACAAGGGGTCATTGTTTTAAGCTATTTAAATCTCAGGCTAACTTGGAAATCAGGAAAAACTACTACTTTAGCAGGGTCGTGGGCACTTGGAATAGCTTACCGGAAGAGGCGGTAATGAGCAAGGGAGTGGATAGCTTTAAGAGGGCCATTGATCTTCATTGGGGACTAATTAATTGACTAGGACCAGCCTAGCTGGGCCCAGTGCCTGTTGCTGGTCGTCACTTTTGTATTTGTATTTGTATTTGTATTTGTATATTATATTATCTACTTGTTAATTAAAGGCTTTCACAACAGTAAAAACATAATGATATGAAAATTGGAACAAAGGAGAGTCAGAGTGGAAATGATTCAGTTTAAATTTATCAATGTAAAAGACGTTAATGGGTTAAATTTTTGCATGGAAAGCAGGAAAAGGGGTCATTGTTTTAAGCTACTCAAATCTCCTGGCTAACTGGAAAATTAGAAAAAAATACTACTTTAGGAAGGTTGTTGGCATTTGAAACAGTTTACTACAAGAGATTGCTTTGAGAGAGCCATTGATCTTCGTTGGGGGCTAATAAGCTGACTTGGACCAGCCTTGCTGGGCCCAGAGCTTGTCGCTGGTCATAACATTTGTATTTGTACATTTACCAAGAATTATTTTGTCTTCTATTCATGTTTTTCCAAAAGACAAAAATGATCTTACTGCATAAAGTTTTTATATCATGAATGTTTTAAGTTTAAAGCAAATAGTTTTCAAGAAATGAATATTTAAGCAAAATATAAAAATAAATAAATGAAAATCACTTCACTAAAACATGAAATGCAATTTTTCAGGGTAAAATTATTACCGCATAGCATCTCAAAGAAACATGGTAAAATTGTGCAGACAATAAGTGGTCTTGAATAGTATGTTGATTCACAACAAAAAAATGTCAACTTTGCAACAGTTAATCCATGGATAATGGTCCAAAAAGACGATAAACAGGAGAACACCTCATAATGTTAGCTAACTGCTAATTTAGACCTATTATAGTATTTTTAGGGAAAACTCAAAAGTTTATGAACTTATAAGATCTTTTATACCTAAGACTCAGATATACATACAATGAGATACAGAAATACAATTTTTTAATTTGATATTATAAACAACCATACATGGCTTTCAAGTGTTATAGACTGAATCTAAAATTATCGTACCCTTTGAATGGGAGGTGTTTGCAAGAAATCTATTTCACTGCCCTCAAGAAATTCATGGAGGAAAGTGTTTTCTGAAAGAAAAAAAAAAGAAATTTAAGAAAACTACCTAAACATAATTTTACCAAACAGGACAAATATAAAAATAGCAACATTTCATCTGTGATATTACATTATCTTCTATGATACTTACTGAGATGTCCATCACTTATAACTGATATAAAGTCATCAATTTTGAATCCTTTCTTGTCATGAATGATTTGGATCTTTTTCACTGAAGTAGTATCCAAAACTTCTACATCTTCTTCTTTTGGAAAGATAATAATATCCTCAAATCCCATCTTAAGAGGCAGATCAGCAGTTCTTCGTTATTTTCGTGTTTGTACAAAACTATTTTGATCAATTAACTTTTTTTCTTTATAATTAAAAAGAAAGGCATGAAAACGGGTTCCGTGAATGATGAAAAAACGGCAAAATTTGGATAGTTTCACAAGCAAATCCTGCAAAACTCAAAAACACTGTACGACCTACCTTTAATTGAAAGAAACCAAAACATAAACTGAATTATTCATCTCACTGTTCAGATTTGAATGCTTGTTCATGGTAATTCTTTGCGATGTATAGTACACATAACTTATTAAATTTTCTGTAAAACTCACTCCAATTATTAAAGGGACACGCTCAACTAAAATAGTAAACAAAAGTTTCTCTGCTGGTGGAGTTATCCTCAGCATCCCATTCGTTTCATTTGAAGGAAAATTTTAAAAATTAATAGATACTGAATAAAGAAATAGACTGGGATCAATAAATCACACATTCTTTGCATCAATTTAAGATTCCATTCTCTTCAGAGGAAAGAGAAATGTTTTCTTTCCCCTCACCTCCTCCAGATGAACTTCAAAATATTTAACGGTAACCACGTGCTTTTGTTTACATGCAAAATTTTGTAAGAGCGGGTCTTTTTCTGGGATTTTTTTCCATAAAAGTCGAAAGTTGAATGATGTAGAACTGCTATTTTGCTACTGTAAATGCATACATTTTGCTTTATAATGGCATTTAATACACACATGCACGAAAGAAATATCTATAAAGTTAGACCAGATTTTGCTAATCTTGCATTAGAATATCCTGAATTTAGAAAGCATGTTTATCCAGACGCAAAAGGAAAATATCACGTCGATTTCACTAATACGGAAACGCTTAGAGTATTGACTCAAATTTTACTGAAAAAGGATTTTAAATTAGCAGTAGAGATTCCGAATGGTTTTTTGATACCAACAGTTCCGCAAAGATTAAATTACATTTTATGGGTTGAGGATTTACTAAATGTTACTTCGCAAGAAAGTAATGATGTTCGTGGAATTGATATTGGTAAATACTTTTTTAAAAAATATTATTTCGCGGAGCTTATAAAAGAAGTATATCTCCAAGTTAAATTTTAGTGTTGAAAGTTTAAGCAACAAAATATAAATCAATGTGAAATGTCATTCATACAGTTGCCTTAAAATCAATCATTTAATTCTTAAATATTGCTCATTTCTTCATCTTTTTACTACCTTCAGTTTAGACTACATGAATAAATTTATTACTATTACAGTAAAACTCCAATTATCCGAACTTCTATTATTCAAATTGCTTTCAGAATTTCAATTCACAAAATAATGATTCTTCTAATGCGCTATTCCCTCCACAAGACTAGTTAAATAATTTACTTTGACAGAGATATTCAGCAAGCAATGACTTACATTTGAAGTACAGTGTGTACATACTATACTAATGTACAGCACTTGTAAATATGCTTAACAAGTAAAGGTGTTGCCTTTTCATATGATTCAATAAAAGCTCTCTTTCTTTGAAAACAGTTTTTTCTCCCACTTTCAACATGTTCAGTAAGTAATTAAAATAGTCCCTTTTTTTTTGGACAAATTCCTACTATCCTAATTTCCGAATGGGATCCGGTCCCAATTGATTCAGGTAATTGGAGTTCTACTATATTGACTTTTTTTTTTAATAATTAGCATGATATATTATTAGACTGAAATATTATAGTAATGTACTGAAATATAGTACAACTATATTTGATTCTGAACAATTTCATGCATTATCTATAAATGGACATTTGCAGAACTTAAGAGTGTTACCTTCTCTTGATGAATAAAAAAGTGATGAACTTGTTGAGTTTTAATATAATAACTTGGGTTGACAAAAACCTAAGTATATGCAGAAGCAGGTTTTTGAAAATGTATATGCGGGACTTCAAAAAGCTTACAATTCTTTTTTCGCTCATCCTCTTTCATGATTTTTTTTTTTTTTTTTTTGGCATGAAAAACGTTATATAATTTAAAATGCTTAACTCTTTCAGTCTTTCTGTCAAGGTTAATGTTTTATTTATTTATTTATGTAAATTTTAACCAAGCAAGTAACATTCTTCAGCTTGCCCCCCCCCCCCTAAAATAATAATCTGTATCCACCCCTGGGCAAACCCTGGTTCTTTCATTTCATATTTTTAAATATTTCAAAATTTATAAGCATTTCTGAACTGTTTTCTTCATATACTGAAATACATTAATTTTTTGTTATAGTAGTTTTTCGGTTTTATAAACCATCAAGATTAAGGGTTACCTGATTGAAGGTCACTGGATTGTAACTATGACTTCCCTTATTCGACTTGCAAAAAATGCCCTTATTCACTGTGTGCTGTAGTTGGAGAAAAATGTTAGGGGGTTGTGCATTGAGGGTTCATTTTGCATTATTTTCACAATAAGAAATCAAATATTTTGGGAGTTGGATTACCCCCTCCCCCTCCAATTACAGCACTACTTATTCAGCATATTTTATATGATTATTCGGAAAAGTTGAAGATCATATTACATTTTCCTCTTGAAATTTAATGATGCTTGAAGCCATTTTTTTAGATAAGATATGTGGATATGGTCATATTTTTATTGTTTGGTTAAATTTGGATTTTCAATTACAGAATTAAGTATTTTCCCCCTTTCCAAAAATTTTAGTTTTTAGCGTCCTTGTTCAAGAGAAGAGATAAGTATTTTCAACACCCTTTGTTAAAGTTAATTGATAATGCATTTCAATGAATTCTATTTGTAGGTACTGGACCTTGTGCCATTTTTTCTCTTCTTGGAGCTAGAAAAAACAATTGGAGATTTGTTGCAACAGAAAGTTCAGACGAGGCAATAAGATGGGCTACTAAAAACATTCAAGCTAATGATTTACAGGATAATATTCAAAGTATTGCTGTTGCTTCTTCCTCTCTAAACAATCTTTCAGTGCTTTTCTATATTCAATCCTTTATTTTATACAGGGTCTTTTAAATTTTGAAAGTTTTCTCATTGCTTAAATGTGCTTTTAAAGCTTGCAGAACTTTGAAATCCACTGCCATGTGTTACATTCAACCATTGGATGGCAACCCAGCCCGTTTTCCCTTCAAGCTTCCTGGAGACAAAGAAATGAGATGACATAAAAACCCAAGATAGATAGAATTTTTTAAAAAAATTCAAGAAAAAAAGGGGTAAAAAAGCTAATTTAAAATAATAGTAAATAGCTTCTGAGATCAGTGTTGTTTTTTTTCTATTAAGTTTCATAAAGCTATTTAATTTTATAGAATTATAGTTCATTCCCTAAAGGTCATTCATTATGTACCTTTTTTTTTTGTCATAGAAACTGTAAAAATACATCAACGTACTTAACTGGTATTTAACAGAAGAGAAAAATTATCAAAAGTCAACAAATTGTTGATTTTAATGCTCTAGAGATCATTTTTTAGATGCCCTGTTTGTTGAAGTTTAACTGAAGTAAGATTTAACCTTCTTTGAGCCGACAGGAGGTCATGTCAGCCTAGTTGGAAAAAAACGACACTATTCGGAATCAGAATAATGTAATTTTTATCAGCTTTATGAGGAAGACAAGGACTGAAGTCCAAACTAACATGCGACGCACATTGACTTACGGCAGCTCTGAGAATCTTTTAGCACCCACACCTGTGTAAAAGTTACAACAAATTCAGTGCTCAAAGCACTCCAACATAAAGCAACTTGCTAAAACATTTGAAGGTCATGTCTTGCAGCTATTCACAGCTGTAAATTCAAAGTACTTACGTAGTTTTGTGATTAGTGTATAGTCTCGTTAGTTGTGTCCAACCCCAGGGGCAGTATTTAGGCTTTTTACTGCCTCAGAGTGCTGGGAGCACTGATAATCTACAGCAAAAACTAGCTGCTGAGTAGTTAAACAGTGACCTTTTTGTCCATTATCAACTTAGAGATCCCAGATCCCCACGCTGTTCAAGCATGAATAATCCACTCCAGTGGACTCAAAACTGAGCACATTTTCTATGTGAAGGATTCATTTTACCTTTTTCTGCTAATCAATGGTAGGCAATCGAAGAATGGTACTTTGGTTTCTCAGAGACAGTAGGAGGAGGGGAGAAGTTTTTAGTCCTCCATTATCGTAAAACTTGTTGTTGTGACCAGTGTCAGAGTGTCCTTTGTAAAATTTGTAAAAAACGTTTTTGAAGAAAAACATGTATTGAAAACATCTTTTTGGTTTGAACAACCTTCCGTTCAAATTTGAACAGTTCAATACCCTTAACATTAGCACCTACAGGGAAACTAATAATTCAATTTTGATCCCGAACTAAAAGGCAAATTTACTTCAAATAAATTTTGTTGGAAATAGCTCTTGTCGACCAATTCCAAACTCCAACTCCTAGAATTTTAGAGCCGTTCACTCCTATCCTGTCCCTGAAAATTAGTGGGACTCCAACTCCCCAACTCCGACTTTGACTCCGTAGCTTTGGAAAAAAGGACCGACTCCAATTCTTGGATTTCATGTAATTGGTATCAGCTTTTGAATAAATTTGCTTATAAATACATATTAATTTTTTTTCTATTTTTATATATTTTGAAATATTTATTATTTGAAATTAAAATGAATGTGACAAATAGTATCATGTATATTAAGCATTTCTGCATTAATACAACACTGAAGCTACAGTAAGTGTAAAGCATAATAGATTAAAAGCCTTAGTAAAAAACTTAACGTAACACGCCAATGTTCCGAAACAGGAACATGCCCAAAATATTAGGTAAAAATTTAAAAAAAAAAAAATTTCTTCTTGCATTGTGTAAAGGGATGCCTAAGAGTCCTATTTTTATGGAACAATTCAACATTTTACCCTTGGAACATAGAGTGGCGTTTAAAGAGTTAAAGCTGTCTCCCAGTTTCTCTCTTAAGTGATTTTTTCTGCTCTTTAAAATAATTTTAAGTTGTTTAGAAATCTGCTACAAGCTCTCAAGAGATTGAACAAGACGAAAAATGATTAAGATTTGCAAATTTTTACCCTAAATCAGATTTTTTTTCTGTTATTTTTTAATTTACACCATTAACAATCATGTTAGTAATTATTAGTATTGTTCAACATGGTCTAAAATATTTTTCTGAAATTATTTTTCTCATTAAAACGTTTTGTGTTACGTTTTCATACTTCTGATAAACAATGCAATACTTTTGCATTTGGGTTTTCAATGAGATTTTTTTTTTTTTTCATTTTTGAATAGTAAGCTTTATTAATAAGCTTATCATTATCTTTAGTTTGGATTTTGGTTCAAACTTTAATGTTGAATAAAATGTTTACTATTGAAAATGTATAAACAAACTTCTATGATCATTTTGAGTGTGAAATTTTAATTGTCATCAAGTTAAATTCTGGACCAAATAAAATTTAATTAAAAAACATTTGTCTTAAAATATTTTCAATGTAAAAGCATACTGTTTTTCTCTTGTTTTTAATATAAAAATATACTGTTTTTAAAATGAAATCTACTGTTGCAACTACTATTTTGTGCACCTTGCAAAAATGGAAGGTATGGACATGGACTCCTTTGTCATCCCTGTGGTTGCTGTCTCTTTCCTTCCCGCCGTCCCTGCCAGGGCTTATGGGATAGCCGCGGCTCTTAGTGTGCTCATTACGCCATCCTCATTGTTTGTTGTTGCCATCCACATTACTGCTGATTCTTCCTATTCAGTTATGCTATTTCATAGCAGCTTTAAATATGGATTAATTGCATTTTTGTGTTGCAAAGTATCACAGATGAAATGCTATCATCTCTATATCTAATTGTTCAGAAAATCACTTAATAGTATGAAATGTATAAATGTCAATTTTTTTCTTTTTAGTTTCTCGTTAGTGATATTAATGTTGCTCTTTTTTTTATATTTTCAGTTGTAAGAGTTGATAAAAATAGTATTTTGAAGGAAGCTTTAAATTCAACTGATAAAACTTTTAATTTCTGCTTGTGTAATCCTCCATTCTTTGATAACATTGAAGAAATACGAAGGAAAAATGCGAGATTAAAAGAAACAATTGCTGATGTTGCAAAGAAAGAAGAAATATTTGCTGAAGGTGGTGAAATTGCTTTTGTTAAAAATATGATTGAAGATAGCTTATTCTTCAAAAAACAAATTAGGTTAGTATTAATAATTTTGATTTTTTTTTTTTTTTTTTTGAAATGGTGAATAAATATTTTATAAAATTGATTGACAAGAGCAATGCTTAACATCAACAAGTAAATTGATTTATGAGCATATTCTAATCATTAGAAAGGCTATTAATGCTTAGCTTTAGATATTTTATAACATATAAAACTCAAAAAAATTGTGCTTGGAAATGTACTATACCTGGAAGCAAGTGCAAAACTAATCCAGAAATAGTCAAAATAACATAAGTCTACGAAATCAGCAAGAATACTGCAATGAAGAGTATATTGGAGATGCATAACAATGTAATGTGTTTCATTTTTGTCAAAAAAAAAAAGAAAAATATATCCACACGAAAAAAATGCTTGTGTATCTGTCTTTGCCTTAAAAAATATGAGTTACTGATCTTGTTGATAAAACTTTTATAATCATTTGCAACATTTTTTTTTTTTTTTTTTTTGTCTTATGTAAGAAAATTCGCAAGTTCAGCTCATCAACTCTTAAATTTTATCAAATGTAGAAAGAATGGATTTATTTTACCAAACCCCACTCATTTTTAAGGCTAAAATTTTAAATCAACATTCAAAATAAAGTCTTCTGATTATTTTACCCACAAGTTTTGCAACAAGTTTTATTTCTAAAAAATAATCTTAATGCAATTTGAAGTATCTAGAGAAGAAAAAAAAAGAGAGAATCTAACGAAAAATAACTGCTGTTGTGAGCATGGTTTTATTTTTATTTCATTTATTTATTTCTTTTTTTTTGTTTATTTTTTGAGATTTCAGGAAACAGCAGTCATTATTTGTGAATGTAAACATTTTTCTAAACACATGAACACAAATGGCCCCTTATCTTAATTTCAAAAAAAAAAAAAATTTAAATTTTTGTTTCCATGCCTAAAAATTGTTTTTTTTTTTTTAATCAGAATAACCTGTGTGTAGAGTTCCGTAGGATAAAATTAACCGGAGCTAGAATTTTCAATGTTACAATGAATATGATGAATTTAGAAAAAACAATCATAAACAAAATGTGTACATTATTAACCGTTTTGCAATCTGAATGTAACTTGCAATGAGAGTAACAATAAAAAAAACCAACAAAACACAAATTGTTTTTGTTCTTCATAAGTTAATAACATGTAGATGTTCCACATTAATTCAACATCCATTTCAGCACTCATTAGCCGCTTTCAACATGAGAACCGCTGGTTTGACTTCTAAATATGAGAAATTGTTTTGCGATATTGAAGGGCATTCTTACAGAAATCGAGCACCCACCTGCAGGTACGAAAAATTTCCAACACATAGACATCTAGCGTTTTATCTAAAATTCAATAATGTTACAAAGATATGCATATTGTATTCCAACCTGTTAATAATTCAACTAATAGTAGTTTCTACCAGATAATTTGGCTGTTGCTTCTTACAGTGAAGGAATATATTTCCATTCATTTTGTAGCCACACCCAATCTGGGTTTGCCACAATTTTAAATTTTACTTAGATGTCAGCACAGGACCATAGACTGGGGGTGGCATTAGGGGCCATGCCCTACCTATTGTGACTAATGCCTCACCTTTAAAATTACATTTAAGAAAAGACAAAATTCTAAGGTAACATTCTCAAATCTCCCTTTCTATAAAAAATCAAAAAAGATCCCCTAAAACTGTTTTGGAACCTTCAATTTCTGAAAATTTCTGGAGAATATTTAACTCTATCCCCCCCCCCCCCCCCCATATCATCAACAGTATCATACAGTCACATTTTTAGGGCTTCTAAATTCCAAACATTTCTGTAGGAGAGTTCCAAAACCCATCCCTTCTACTAACATAATCGAATATAGCCTACAATTGCGATTTTAGAATGTTAGTTTCTAAACACTTCCTGGGGAAGCCTCCAAACTTCCATTCTCTTCCTCTTTAACATCCCTCAAAGTGGGCAGAAATTGTATTTTCATGTCTTCAAATTAGGGAAATTTCGGGGGAATGTTCCGAATCTCATTCTCTTCCTAATGTCATCAAAAACGCCATATAATTCCTTTTTTAAAATTATGATTTCAAAAATGCCCTGAAGGACCGGTGTCATGGGATTAAAGTGCCCTAACTTATAACAATGCTTAGCTATGACTTTGCGCCAACATCCTCATTGAAAAAGGATAAAACTGGCAATTTTCCTTGTAAATAGTAATATGATCACAGCTAGCGCTGTGATAACTGGGCTGTCTGGTATACTGCAAGTAGTTCTGCCTTAGCCCTGGCTTTGGGGCTGCTATAATTGTTGTACTGTTTAATATAAATTATGTTATCGGCTTCTAGTGCTGTGCTTTTAGCTTCAGTTTCAACTTCGGAAGTTTAAAAATGGCGTGGACAGACCTGGTGAGTACAAAAGTGAGTTGATTGTTACAACTTGCCTTCTGGCAAAATTAGTGATCTCCATTATTGTTTCTCATCTTTTGTCTTATCTGACTTTCTATTTCCAAAGTTGAAACTGAAAATCAACCCTAGTTCTCTATATATACTATACTTTTAAGTGTGTAGACAAATTTCTAAATGGAAGTAGTGTGGTTGGTGTTCACGTCAGATTTAAAAAAAATAATAATAAAATAAATTGATATACTGTTTTAATCATAAATTTGCTAATTTCTTTTTTCTATATTCTTTTTACAGCTTATATACTTCCATGTTTGGAAAAAAGAAGAGTTTCATTCACATTTTGAATGAATTAAAAAATATTCCTGTGAGTATTATTTTGTATTTTTATTTATAGTCAAATCTCATGAATATAAATTTTAAACAATCATACCATTTTGTTTCCTTTGACTAGTTTGTATTATTAGAAACAAAGATTTGATTGAATATAGTTAAAATACAAGCTACATTTCATAACTTCGTCTTTATCTGTTCAATATGTTCGCTTCTCATGTTAGTTTTGTTCTTTTAGTTAAAATTTTTCATTAAAATTTCCTGTTATTCCTGTTTCATTTTCTTGCTTATTGAAATGTGACATAGCATATATTAGTTGCAATTTTGTAATATTATTTGTAGATGCTTCAATTGTGCATTTTCATAGTATTCTTTTGCTTTTTTAAAAACTTTCTTCAACATATAAAAAGTATTGTTACTTGTAAAGATTTTTTATTCTCAAATCTCAAAAAATATATAAACTTTGAGGAGAACTGAACTCATTTTAACCATTGCTAAAAAATACTCTTTCTCAAACTCAAAAAGCAATTCAAAGGATGCAGCAGTATACAAATTTGCCATGCAAATAGACCCTAATGGGAACTGGTTCTTATTTAATTTTGGCTCTAAGGGGAATGTGTGTATTTTTACTTGCTTGCATACATGTTTGATTGTATAAAGGTTAGTGCTGTAGTTTGAATGGAATGCCATTTCATGAAATAATTTGTTGTGTTGCACAACACATTTTTAATACTGAAAACATAATGCAAAATTAATATAAATTTGTTTCAGACCACCGTTTTTTTTAAGAATGTCTGCTTTTTGATTAAAATTGGTGAAGTAGCTTAAAACAACTTTTTGCTTGCATCTGTCTGGCATGATGTATACCCTATAAAAGGTGCTTTTCCGAAATATTTTTTACAACTGCAGCACTGATGAGAGCAGTTAGTTGTCAATGAAAAATACTATAGCTAATGGTTTTAAAGTAAATCAAATGTGTGTGCCGTTTTAAGTAATCAGGACGTATCGTTTTGTAATTAAATTTTTTGATGCTTTCAGTTCGTTAAAGCTTAATTAATTACTGTAATCAATCAAAACAGCATTTTAGGAGTTTAAACATGTGCTTTACATTATCATTCTGTGAACTTCATATGTTTAATAAGAAATGTTTTAATAATTTTTGTGCCTTAATAATTCATCTGTTGACAAAAATATAAGAATTAAAATGTTTCAATACAAAACACACATTTGCGTTTACCATATCATTTTGATCACAAAATAAGTAATACAAGTAACTAATATACCTAAAACGTTAAATGTTGCCTATTTGTGCTTCAAGTATATAGCAAACAGTATAACTTATTTGATGAATTCCATTTAACCTTGTGTTCAGTTTTCTTTTGACCAAGAACTTAACTTTCATGTTTCTTTCATGATGTTATATTAATTTGTGAATGCTATAAAAAATCGCAGCAGTTAATCGCCTAAAAAAAATTTGCTCTATTCTGCCCTCCAAATGTTGCAATGTCAATATTTTCTTTCACAAACACTTTGTGAACTCTATCTATATTTGTAAAGGAGACAATGTTTGCTTCTTTCTTTGTGTACAATGCCCAGAAGATGCCATAGCACCTACATCCTTGAAATTTAGTACAAAACTCGAACGTACCCCGGGTTGTCTGACCTCAAAGCCCTTATCCTAAAATTCAACTTAGTTTCTTTTAATTAATTTTTTAAGCCAAAATTTCGTATTTTTCACCTAATTGGGGTTGAAGAAATCTTCCCACCTCTTTACATTATATGTCATTCGAAAGAGCTTTTTTTTCTGCACAAAAAGACTGTTCCGTTTCTCTCAAATAATTAGAGCAGAAGATATAAGCGCTTCTAAATTAGCCAACATTCAAGCCTCAACTGGATTCTGTTGTGTTCAGATACAGCTAATTTGATTCACCGAGGTCGTGTTCAATAAAATAGCTACTGGTTAATTTGGGACAGAGGCGTAGCTAGACCCGACTTTCGGGGGGGGGGGGTTTCTTCTTTTATATATATATATATATATATATATGTATGTAAATAAATAAATATATATATATATATATATATATATATATATATATATATATATGTATATATATATATATATATATATATATGTATATATATATGTATATATATATATATATATATATATATATATATATATATATATATATATATATATATATATATATATGTAAATTTTTTTTTTTTTTGTATTAAAAAAAATAAGAGGGAGGTGAGTCTTATATACTTTGGAATGAGGTGCCCCAATACCGATACTTGTGTCAAACAAAACAAAAGCAAAGTATTTTTTATTTTTTTAATGTTATGGAAAATTCAACTTTTTTTTCTTTTCCCTCCATTTAATTTAAAGTGAAATTTTCTAGCAACGTCTAGTCAAAACCAGTCTATCCAAATTAGGGGGAAATCAAACATCTGATGAGCGTGTTCCGTTCATGAAATTGCTTTTCATATCGTTATATTTATATGTTGCTTTTTATGTATTTACATTTATGCTAATTCTAAAGCAGTTAATAAAATTTGAATTTAAAAAGTTAGGGAAGAAATATATGCGGTAGAAAGTTATTCGCTCAAATGCATACCATTTGTTCTCCTCTCAAGTCTTTATTTTTAATTTTATTTGCTGCTTTAGAATTTACATAAATATCTATTTGAGAGAGCAACAGTAATTTTCGGGTATTATAAACAGAAGTCTTTTTTATTTTCTACTTTTTAATCCGAACCAAGCTAATAGAAATAATCTAGATCTATCTCTCGATTTTTTTCTTTAATGTGAAATTCGAAATATATAGATTCGACTGTATGCAATATTCCCACTGCGCGGCTCATAAAATTAAACATATTTAACAATTTGCAGAATCTATGACAAAGAAAGGCTGCATATACGTGGAATTAACAAATCAATCTCATTTCTAAAGCAAAGTGTCAAATTTCACTCAATTATCAAAAAAATGTCTCAGCATAGGGAGGCATCTTTATGCTTGAGGGAGCATATTTTCAATGGCATTGGGGGTGCAGTGTGTATTTGAGTTGAATTATTTTTACTATGAGAAAGAAGGAGGGGGGGGGGATTCTTTTGTTCTAGATATAATGTGTTTTTTTAGGTGTTTTTTTTAAAGGACATGTAAATATTTTAGTTTTAAAAAATGATTTTTTTACATGACAGAGGTGGAAGAGAGTAGGGGTTCATTTCTTCAAGAGACTTCCTTTAAATTCTTAGCATGGGTATCGCTGTGCAGATACAGCAAATCTCAATATTACTGAATATTTCTTACTGCTTTTGAGAATAAAAAAAAGATCATATTATATTAGTCCTGTCACTTAGCTGTGTGACAGTTCTGCCGTGTGCAGGTAAATGGCAGTATCTACAAAAATGAATTTTTGAGATATTTGAAGAAACGCGTTTTTGCTTTCCCACAGACATCAATAAAATATTAAAGTTTGATTTTTGGTGATTCTATATGTTTATATCGAAATATTTTTTGAGTAATCTGTTTCATTTTGATTTTGCAGTCAAAATTTTGATCAAAGCAGATACTGCCGTTTACCTGCTCTTCGCACTGGTAATTTTCATACACTTTTGACAGTGGTAATTAGCACAAACTGCACAATATATTACTAAATGACCAGTAATTACAGATTCGACATAATACCAAGTAGATACATTATTACAAAGTATATTAATTCAAAGTTAATATTATATTTTGTTTTAAAACATAAATAAATACTGTGTATACACTTGACATAAATTTAAAATAAATGGATTAAATGTAACTTAAAAATAAAATGAACATTTTATTTTCTGACACAAGTGTAAATCAATGCCATTATGTACACATGTTGGTTTATTATTAAAAAAGATATAACTTACATATGTACCAAACGAAATGACCTACATACATTTGATAGAAATTTAAAGCAATAACATTTAGGTACCAACCCAGATACCAGATATATGCTAATTTAAACAGTCCTTGCTAAGCAAACTCAGATTTGTAATTTCTATTTTTTGATTTTAATAAAACATTGAATGTTAAAAAAGTAGATTTTCTATTCTTTTCCTCTTTCTTTTCTTTTTTTTTTCTTTTTTCTATACGCATCTCGAGCAATACGTTGAGCCACAGTTCTATGTCGTATTTTTGTAGGCTGTCTTGGAAAAGGGGCAGCATAATTTGCTGTCTCCACTGGAAGAAGAACTTCAGCATTCTGCATGGAATTTCGAGTAGAGGATGGATTGGATGAGTCCTCGAGACTCTGATTCCTCTGACAACAGATAGTCGACAAGGCATATGTTTTGATTGCTTACAGCATTATTGAAAACTCTTTTATGTTCCTGTGTTGTCACTTGGCAACTGGACAATTCTTTAGGCATTTTTAAAAATTACGAGAAATCGCTTAATGTTCCTCACTTTGCAGTAAAGCAATAAATCTCTATGAAAATTCAGGCAAAAGAAATGCTTCGTATGCTAACAATGGCTCTCACCGAACAACTAAAAGTACAGCTGCTTAATATTAAAAATTGAGAAAAATATCATCTGCAACAAAACAAATGAAGCAAAATCGTTCTGTTGCTACACAGGTTTATTTATCGTCTGCCAAATATTGCTTGTTTGCTCGTATGTTATCTTTTATAACTATATATTAGCAAGAACTGATTTTGTTTTATTGTTTTTAGAACACAAATATGAGGAATCAAAGAAATTTTTTTTAGATATCTTAGGCTTGTGAAATTACAAAATGTTTTCTTCGACTTTATTTGAAATAAAGTATGGTTATTTCCCTAAGTAATGGTTTTAAGTCTCTTGCGCTTAAGGACCCTCAAAGTTAAATTTTTGAGAGACGGTAATTAACAATTTTGTCAAATGATAAAATATGACTAGGCATGCATTTCTACATCTAATGAGAAGCAACTAGGAATCATTTTAAAAAATGCAATATTGTCTCTAAATTTGCCGATAAAGGAAATTTTTGAGAATCCACACAATGACCTCCAATCAGGGCGCTATTGCTTGCGCTTAGTTGAATTTTTAAAAAATCGTGAAAATGGTTTTTGCATCTTGGTGTAAATTTTGGCAGCAGTTAATTTATGTTCCATTCTTCGGGCAATGGTTATGGGTAGGTATAGGTCAGTAAATACATGGTACTGATTACCTGCACAATGTAGTGATAATATCAGTTACTGCTAATCACCACTGATTAAAAAAAATGCTTTTATTTAGTGGCAAACAAAAAAAACATGTTTTCACCATGAAACTGAAGTAATATAGATTTCAGAAATGCAGGGGTCGAAGTAGTCCTATATATCCTATATTTCCTATATTTTCAAAAAAAGCATCAAAATTGTCCTATATTTCCTATATTTTTCAAAAATGTCTTATATTTTCTATATTCCCTTTTTTTACCCTATATATCTTTTAAAAAGAACAGTAAATAAACTTTCTGACATCGGATTTTTCGCTGAAAATACGTGCCCAAACAAATTTCAAATTAAAAAACGCAACTGACTAAATCCTGCAACGGGCATCTTCTCTCATTGGCTACAGCAATGTGACATCACTCTATAGTTGGTGGAGTTTCGAGAACTAAGTCTGAAGTTGGTTTTAGAATTTTACGTTTGGAGGGCAACATCCATTTGTTTTGTTTTCCATCATGGGGTTTTCGTTTTTGTTGGTATAGGGGCCTTGGTGGCCGGGTGGTTTCACCAACTTGCTTTGTAAGCAGAGAGGCGCAGGTTCGATTCCCGTCTGTAGCCATGAGTGTTCTTTTATTCCTATGTAATTTACATCTTTCATTAATGTATTGTCCTGGAAATAAAATATGGAAAAAGGTTGTGAATTATTAGAGGTAAAATCTTCTCCGCTGAGAATAGCTATATACCCCAATGTGTGTTACCATAAATCAAATCAAATCGTTGGTATATTTTTGTGTTCAGTGCATTTTCTAATTGGAATTTTCTAATATTCTTTTTGTAATCTTTTCCTTTTGTAAAATTTTGGGATCATCGAATGTTAGTTCCTTATGACGTTAAAACGTAGTTTGTTGTATTAAGTGGAATTATAATGGTGAAATCGCATCGCTTAACACAATTTCGTGTGGAGTGGTTGAACCAGGAGGACATTAATTGTACAACTTTTGGTGCATGTGCACTAAAGGAAAAGATGATTTTACCGCTTTTTGCCATTTTTGCAACTGTTTGTCATTTTGCAACCATATGAGGCAGCATGCTAAAACATTCAAGCGTAAAGAAAACTCTGAAAAACGTCAGGAGGATCCTCCTCAAGCACTGTTTGTTCTTTATAGAAGTGGTAAAAGGTTCAGTTTAGGTATAAAATCAAATAATAGTGGAATTTGTAATTGGGTCGTGAGTGAGGAAGAAAAATAAAAATCAGCTTTGTTCAAATTTTGTTCAGTTATTTAGTCTATAAAGTACACTTTTTTCAAAAATTATTCTTTCAACTACAGGAAAGCCATTTGAGATGTAAGTTATAATTTTGTTTGAGGTTTTTTTTTTTTTTTGAAACAAAAACATTGATAAGAATAACTAAATAATATATGATATGTATTATTTCTTTTTTCATAGCAAAATTATTCATATAATGTGTCCTATATTTGTCCTATATTTTTTTTGGAAAATGTCCTATATGTGACAAGTCGGTCACTTCTACCCCTGGAAATGCAAAAAAAGATGAAAATGTTAAATTTCACAGTCACTGCCGTTTACTTTCCCACGGCAGAACAGTTATGAGTAAAGAATTTCAAAGATGCAAATAAATGAAAATAAAAAAGTGCAGTTGCTGCCATTTCCCTGCCCATGGGAGAAAGTTTCCGTTCTCCTGTGTGCAGGTAAAGAGCAGTTAGTACGTACTGCCGACTTCCCGCATAATGTTGCGAAAAAAACAGTTACTGCTAATTACCACTGAAAAAAGAAATGCTTTTTTTTCTTCGGCAACCAAATAAACAATTTTGTACCATAAAGCTATGGCAATATAGATATCAAAAATGCAAAAAAAATGAAAATTGAAAAATCTGCAGCTACTGCCATTTACCTGCACAGTTACAGGAGATATCTATTTTTTAAAAAAAGTATTTAGTGCGAATAAACTTCAACATTAATTTAGCATTCATTTTGACCTAAAAATATATGTTTTTCTGCTGTATTTGTGCTATTAGCAGTGGCGTAACTACAGGGGGCAGTTTGCCCCACTGTCGGCCCCCACGTGTTGCCCATCTGTTTGCCCCACTGTTTGCCCCACGTGTTACCCATCTAGGGGGTGACACCCAAACAGAAATTGCATTTTTTTTTTTAAATTAAATATCTTAATTCAGAAAACTTCCCCCAATATTTCAAATATTAAATAACCCTGAACTTCTTCAATCCCTAACATTTTCTAGACCAAAAATAGTCTAGAATGCCCTTGAATTCGAAAAATTTCCCGGGTTGGGCACTCGAACCTCTCCTTCCTGCAACATCACCAAAGTTTGCTCAAAACTGTTTTAAGAGCTACAATTTTGAAAATTTTCCGCTGGACTTCTCAAAATCCTTCCTTTTCCAACATACTTAGAGATTGTATGAATTTCTTGTTTTCGATAAAGCATCAAAAACCTTTTTTTTTTGTAGGGGGGACGGGGGGGGGGGGGGTTAATACCACAAATTACCGCTCCGGGTGTCGCCCTTGTTAGGTACACCACTGCTGTTATACATAAATTATGTGTAATTATTATTGCTTTAACTATTACAATTGATAAATATGCTGTCTAATTAAGTAGTTAGTGTTTTAGATCTTGTTGTATATACATGATTCTCAAAAAATATTCTTGTTTTCAGGATATCAAAGTTACTACCTCTGAATTTTGTCAGGGTAATACCGTTCGTTGGGGAATTGCTTGGACATTTGAACAATCTTTTGAATTTCCAAAGGTATTTATTTGTTTTTTACTATTTTTATTATTTAGGTTTTTTTTTTTTTTTTTTCAAATTTTATTCATTTTCTTCATTGTTTCTCATTTATTTATTCATCTTTGACTTCTCGTAAAATGTCGCAAATGTCAATCAAATAAAATCTTTTTGTCCCCCACCAATTTTACATGATCTGTTTTTGTGGTTGCAATAAGTTTTACAAGAGAAAGTTATGCAGTTGTAATTAGCATTATGTAAATGTTTCATTTGTTTTTGGGAGTAAAGAAAAGCATTAACTTGTTTTAGAAATGTTTCTTCAATCAATGTTCATTCCGCATATATTTATGGCAATCCTTTATCAAATCTTTAAATTAATTGAAAAGATTAATCTAAGAAGGTCCCCCCCCCCCCTCCTCTTCCATACGTCTTAAATAGTGTGTTTATATTTTATCTTTTGAATTTGTTCGCTCATTGTAGTATTTTTTTTTAATTAACTTTTGAAAACTTTTCAATTTATCCAAGTTATATCATCCTTGTCAATGGCTTAAATTTCTGGAAATTTTCTTACCAAAAATATGTTTAGAAAATTTTTGTTTAGCAATTTAAAATCTAAATAACTTTCAACCTAACAACAAATATTAAAATATTTTCTTGGTAAGAAAGCAAACGATAGTTCTGCTTTGGTATAAGCAATGTGATTATGTTTGTTGTTTCATTTGATCTTCATTTTTCAGGAGAAAAAAGTGAAAGCTAAAACAAAACCTAAATCTAAGCCGCCTTTAGTTTACCGTGTGCCTGAAACTGTTCACAATCCAGATGTCATTGTACCTCCTGTCCTAGAAAGACTTATTGGTATTATGAATGAACTAAAGGTATGTAGTACTTTTTTGTGATAAAACTTTAACAGTCTTATATTCAGCAGTTATCCTTACTGTAAAATAATCTCACAAATTTGTTTTGCTTTTAGTTTTTTTAGGTGTTGTAATTTAGCATTAAACATTGTAGTTCAATTTATGTTTATATTCATAGCCAATTTTTAAATTGACAGTAGCTGACTCGAATATTTTCTCCCTTCCCTCTCATATACAGGATAAATATTAAAATCTATTTTATTCCTAAACCCTTAGGGAAAGTTACAGTAAATCCAAATTTTGATTTAAATATTGCAGCATTTTAACTAAGAAAACATCCAACTTAGCATATTTTATGTAGACAGGGGTGCCTGCTTAGAGGGGGTCATGGTGTAGACTGCGCCATTGAATCTGTTGAGGAGAATTTCTAATCTAATAATATCTCCCCAATATTTCCTTTAATATTTGCAGAGTGAATTCTGAAAGAAGTCTAATATACTATTTCATACTTGAACAATGTTTATTAAACAACAAGGTATATAGCTGAAACAGTCTGTAAATGATTTTAAAAAAAAAAGCTAAAAACTTAATAATTAATTCCATCTCACATTTAGCTACAAACTATGGCACACCCCGTGCTATGTGCTATTAATGTACAAAATGACTAATATAGAAATGATGAAATCTAAACTGCATGACTATCGAATAAAGCTTCGATGAAAGACTTTAAGCCCATTAGGAAATAAGCTAACACAAGCTCATCATATTGAAGAGGGGCGAGTGGCATGAACAAGCAAGTTCGAATGCTGACGAAGCAACCACCTACGATGATGAAAGACAATCAAAGAGAAAGAACATAAGCCGTGAGCGGTTTAAATATCCCCAGGGTCATTCACTACGGAGTTCCGCAAAGGTGGATGAAAGTGAAACCAAACATTCGGTTAATTCGACCAACCCGAAATAAGTCCTGATAAGCATTTTTACCCCCGCCATGCAGAATGGTTGGTAATACACTGTAAGTAACGAAAAACATACTCTTTTAGTATTGTTGTTGTGAGTTGATGAGATAGGATTATTTACTGTTGTTGCTAACAGGCATTTATGCTTAACAAAATCTTAAGGGGGTGTTTTGAGGGGGTTTTTCACTTTGGGGTGGTTTTTGCAATATTTAGGGGGGTGCCCATGCTCTTAAGGGGGTGGGCACCCCTGGCGTAGATAATGTATAAATAATGTTTCTAATTTTAGACAGGTGCAATAAAAATGTTACCTAAAAATTATTGAAGGGAAATTTTTTACAGGAATGTTAATAACACTGTGAAGCCTAAAGAAATATCTTCAAAATGCTTTTAACATAGTTCTTGCTGATTCTTATGTCATACCTGCCAACTCTAGTGTTTTTTCCGGGAGATTCCTGGATTTTGATCATTTCCCTACATTGTGTATATGATGTGAATAATATTTGGTTGTACTAAGAAGGATAAAAAAACAATCCTTATTTTTCCCTAAATAACAATGAAAAATCCATCGTAATCATCTACTGGATTTTTTAATCAACTACTAGATTTTTTCCCAGTAGATGTTGGCAGGTATGTTATGTAAAATGACCCCCTGAATTCAAATATGACCACCCTTTTCCCCCGTCACGACATTAGCAGTATAAAAATTATAGGTATTATTCATATTAATACTGTTCATTTATTATTAATAATAATCAAAAATTAGTGTTGGATATGATACATTAATGTATCATTAATACAATGTATGTCATTAATATATTGTTTTTCTATTTTATATTCATAAAATTATTAGTAAGAATTATTAGAATAATATATATATTGATCCCACTTTTTGAAAATGGCACCCCTTATTTCCCCCCCCCCCATTTTCAGCAGTTACATAATTATCATTTTTACTTGGAGGGGAAGGGAGCATTATATTAGCTATTAACACTCTTCCAAGGGATCATAGAGATCAAAAGTTCAAAAGCATAAACATTTGGAACAAGTTGGGAGACTCATACGGATATTCTCCTTAAAATGTTTTTAAAATCATCAAAACCGAACTGTCTTTTCTAGGGGCTTGTTTTAAAATTTTCCACTTGTTTTTCTTTGCAAAACCTGAAAGTAGGAGTCTTTCCTATAAACCCCATGTCCGAAAAAAGCTTTGCATTATAAAAATATTTTGTACAAATTATTGGAAGCATCTCATGTTGCATAGTCAAGAGTCGCATTGCAAATCTTCAGTAAAGAACCTTCCCGTATTATTCCACTTACATTCCCAAATATAATTATGATGAAAAATGAACTTCCGTATGCTTATAAAGTAGCATTCGGAAATTAATTAAGTAAAAAAGTAAAGTATATTATTATATTTCTGGGGATGCACCACCTCCACTGTTTATCACTTCTTGATATAGTAAAGAACAATGGGAGCAGTGAATCCACAGAAATACAAATGTACGTTAATGCTAAATCATAAGCATATTTAAGTTCAGTTTCATCTTAATTATGTCTGGGAATGTAAGTTGAATAATATGGGAGTTTTCTTTACTGAATGTCTGCAATGCGACCTTGACTGCAAAATGCAATGTTTCCGTTACGTTTTTTTTCTAAATGATTTTCTTTTTCAAACATGGAGCTCATAGGAGTGAGGGATGTGCTCCGATTTTATGCCGAAAAATAGATGAAAGAATTGTAGGACAAACTCCTAGAAAAAAAAGTGATGATGTTTAGAACATTTTAGAGGAGAACATTCCCATGTGTCTCCCAACTTACTCCAACTGTTAATTCTTTTGAACTTTGCATGCCCCCCCCTCCCCTCCTGCTATGAGGCAACACATAATAATCCTGAGGCTGAAACATATGCTATTGTTGAGGAAAATATCTACTAACATTTGTATGCCTTTACATTTCTGCACAACATTTAGGCAGTTCGTCTACTTTTATATTTTAACCGAGATTTATTAAAGTTTATTTTATGTATAAATTGTAATGTTACTAAAAAGTTGAAAACAATAGCTTAAATGTTGATGAATTTAAAGTAAATTGGTGGTTGGGTTTTTGAACAAGTAGTATAATAGTACTTGCAACCAAAACTATGTCTGGTTTGAGAACAGAATAATAGCTCCAGACACCTTAGACAAAAACGATTTATTTCCTTTGATTTTGAGTTTAGAAAAAAATAAAAGTTGGGTTTGAAAATCAGTTAAATAAATTTTCAATCTTACTACTATTATATATGCGAAAGTTTGTGAGTTTGTTTGTTACTCTTTCATGCAAAAATTACTGAATGAATCTTAATGAAACTTTACAGTAATATAGCTTATGCATCAGAATAGCACATAGGATAGTTTTCATCACGTTATGCGGGGTAAAAAACCCCATAGGGTGGCAATAAAACACAATTTTCATATAAATTCTCTAATAAGGGAGTGAAAAAATACTTCGCATATTGACATTATGTGTCCATCGAAAGCTCTGATTTTTCTGCTGCTGATGGCACCTGTTCGAAATTTCTAAGTGGAATAAAAAACAAATTATAAGCTTTTTAATTCCATGTTTGAGGGCTTTCCTCAACTCAATACAGTATTTAGTGTATCATCTCAACTCCCTGTCAATAGCGACCATTGTTTCATTGTTGACTATTTTTGCTTTTCATCTGACTGTTTAAGACTTTTCTCAAGTCAAATCTTAAAGTAACATTTTTGCACAAGATTGGCAAATATTAAATGCATTTGGCTGATTATTTTCCATTTTCCCATTGCAGCTTTGATGCAATTAATTTAATTGATTTAAATTATAGCAAAAAAATTCCTACATTGCATCTACATTGCTATCTACATTTTAATAGGAGAGAGGTGGCAGCTTTCATGTCAGCCTAAAGGCAGCATAAAGCTAAATTCAGCCCTGTAATGTTTCCCTTTTAATTTATTCTATAACTTGCCACTCAAGTCATGTGTTACATTCATAATATACGTGTTTGATATTGCAGATATCTGTGACAATTCATCGTGCTTCAAAGAATTTTGCCGAAGTTCAAATTAAAGCTATAAAAAATACATGGTCCCATCAGAGGAGGAAACGAAGAGAAATGCTCAGAAAATGCATTCAGCCAGCAGAAAATGAAACAGCTGAAAGCAAGCCCATGGAAAATGTACCTAAAGATTCTGAAATAAATGATGATGATGCTAATGCTTGTGAATCTGGACAAGGGCATGACAAAAGCTTCATGACTAAAGCTAAAACGCTTGACACTGAAATAAAAACTGAAGTTGAAGATTTAAATTCGAACTTGGAAAAAAATAATAACCCTGCATGTTCAATCGATTCAAATACTGCAACACAGCTTGTGCCATTAAAAAATATTTGCATAGCATCCAAAACACAAGGCTCAACTTTGCTTCATGATGATCAAAATGAAACTTCACTTACGAAGAAGCCAAAATGCTCTGAAGAAGAATGTGTGCAAAAGTCAAATTTAAATACAGAAACAGATGAAATACAGAAAGGAATGCTGAAAACTCCTATGAACAAAAGAAAGCATGACAATTGTTCACTGGAGCATGATGAAGAAAGAGTAACGAAAAAAGTATGTCTAAGTGAAAAGTCTAAAAGTACTGACTCAACAACTTTAATTCCTAATGAAGCCCATCTGATGCAGAAATCAAATGACAACAAAGATGAACATGTTCAAAAGTCTGTTGTAAATAAAGAAGTTGATGAAATACAAGAATTTATGTCCCACAATCCTGTGAAGAAAAGAAAACATGAAATCTGTTCATCACATGAAACAGAAGAAGTAAGCAAAAAATTGTGCATAGACAAAAAGGGTGAAAAAGATGATTTTAAAATGTCAGTTAAAAATGAAATTGAACTTGAAAATGCTAGTATTTTAGTTGCTGAAGAATGCACTGCTTTATTGGACTCCATAATTAGAGTTAGAAAAGCAAAAGACCATATTCTTTTAGAAATGACTTGTATATCTGATAACTACAGAGAACCCATGCATCAAGTATTTCAGTTAATAAAAAATAAGTTAAAGTAAGTTTTGTTTTACTTTCTTTTATAATTAAATGTGTGAGTGTCTGTGTGAGGTGCTAGACAAGAGCTTTGCATTTCAATGTTAAAAGTTTTAAAGTTGAGTTTTTATGTTTAGACTCTCTCTTAAGATCCTATTTCATTCAGAATATATATCGTATCCTTTTCATTCAATCATATTTATCATATTTGTGTCAGCTTCATAATTTGAAAATATTTATTTCTGTGCGCAAGGTAAAGCATTTAACATTCAACTTAATTGCTTTAGAATGTTGTTCCTATGAATCTTTAAAATAATCTCATCAAGATATGCAGGCACATTTTTATTATTTGATAGCGAATGGTGAATGGCAATTCTAAAATGGATGAAGTTGGCATCAAACCATGCAATTATGTGTCATTTGATGTATTTCTATTTAAGTTTGTTTTTTAATTCCTATAGGTGCTCTTAATTTGCACTATGCAAACAAGGTTATATACTCAATGCATTTGAAAGAAAAAAAACATCAGAATGCATAAAATATGCATAATTGCAGCATAACAGTTTTAAAATCCAGGGGGTGGGGACCAATTGATTTCTCCCCCCCCCCCTCTTACCCCTCGAATTCCCAAATGACGGGCCTGCCATAAATTAACTGGGATCTTGGTTTTCTGTTGAATCTTTATATTTTCCAATGTAAGTTTTAATAAAGTTTTGTTTTACTTTCCCTTTTTACCTCCAAAACTTTAAAACTACTGGTGTGACTACTTTTCAATACAACATTTTAAACCTGTCCCTTTCTCTATTTTAACTTTTCTTTCACACATTTTGCGGCCCATGTATTTTTCTCCACTTTGCTGTGATTTTCATGATTTTAATTGGATTAAAAAATAAACTAGAAGTATAAGTATCTTGCCAACCCGTAAGAAACTTCTGTGTTTATTTATCTCTATATATTTTTTTAAACTGAGGCTTGCATGGGTTTCTGTGTATTTCTTTTACTTACAAAAGTTTGGAAGTTGCATTTGGGCGTGCTTTAGTGAGGTAATCTTAATTATAGGCGGCTGGTGCACCAAAAAAGGGGGAGCTGAGGGAGATGCATGTAAAGTGGGGGCTGTCCCTACAGATATCCTTTTTTTATAAATTGAAGTTTAACTTTATTATTGATTAAATGACCTCTAAAACATTCGGGCATGACATCAAAAATCTAGACAGGTGGAAACAGTAGACTCCTTTCTTCCAATCAAAACTCCATTTTACTTTTTAGGAACTTGAGAAAAATACAAAACCCACCTTATTAAGTTAGTTTTCATCCTTTAAACATGTGAATCAATATATTTTTTTTTTTTTTTTTTGATTGATCATTAATTTTGGAACTTTTTTTAAGAGGGAGGGGCACTTGCAAGTATGAGCAGTTTATGATTTTAACAGCAGTGTAGTGTATGTCTCAAAACAGGGAGCACTGAGACATGATCCAAGCAAAGCAGTACTTAAACATATCCTATATGTTATAATATATAAACAGATTTCACTATGAAAAAATGTTTTTTTTAAATATTTAGGATTATAAACAACCCCTAACATTCCATGTTTGGTGTTGCTTTGTATTTAAAGAAACGTGTTTCTTTGCTTTTTTGATAAAATTGCTTAAATCTGGTGTTGCATACTTACACTTTTGTTGTATTATCTTTTCCTCCATATACAAGTGAACATAACAAAATATTATTTCATTTCTTACTAAAACCAACAATCCACTTATGTTTTTGGAACAACTCCGATCATGGCCAGGTTCATGTGGAGCCTTTGGCGTGCACATTTAGTATTCAAATAGGACGTTCCTCTCTTTGCTTTTCATTCTGCAATTCCTTCATTCATTACATTAATGAATTTTGCAAAAAAAATCAATAATTCACCTATCATCACTATGCGTTCGTCTCAAACATCAACAATCAAAATTCAATGAAAATTTTGAAGCACAGTAAAATGCAAACAGTTGAAACTGTCAGCTGTATCATTAAAACAAAAAATTGGAACTGTATGCTGCCATTAACGCAAGGCAATTTTTGATTTTCAGCTTCTTGAGAGGACATGCCCAGTGCCAGGCTCGGTTCTATACATTTTGAGGCCCCTGCAACAAAATCTGTAGGCCCTCTCCCCAGAGACAAGCAGTGTATATTTGCAACACTAGTAAGTCAACATCCAAGTCCTTATAAGCGGCTCTGTGTAGGCCCGATACTGTGTACCCTCAGACCATGCAGTTAGGGGGGGGGGGGCGGTAGATCTCCTTAAGGGCCTAAGAAATTAGAAGAAAAAAACTCGTCTGAGTAAATCACTGTGATAGGAACAGGGTATCCTCATTAGTGTATATTTGCAACATTAATAAGTCTTACGGCTAGGTTTTTTTTTTTTTTTTTTTTCAATTTCTTGGGCCATTAAGGAGGTTTCCCCCCCCCCCCACCCCCACTGCGTGGTCTGAGGCTACACAGATCTAGGCCTACACAAAGCCGCTTATTAGAACTTGGATGTTTGCCAGTTCACATGTGAAACTGGCCTTGATTTTTATGTTGAACAATTTATGTTAAACCTAAATTTTAAGGCCTGGGTTAACATAACATTTTTTGATTTTTTTTTTAACCATAAAAACACAAAATAATACACTATGCCTATTCTTATAGCAGGGGTGCCCACCTAGGGGGTGGAGGGTGGGTCATAATGCAGACTTGCTCCGTTGAAATTTTTAGGGGGTGTTTTGAAGGCTATTTTTCTCTTTTATAGTGAGCTCCCAGTTAAAATAGCTTGTTTTTACAACAAAAAAAAGCTATTTTAAGAATCGAAGAACAAGAAAGCGTCTTAAAAAAACTTTAAAACGTGATAGCACATAGTCAAAGGTGCATAGTGTGTAACATGTGCCGACTTGAACACTTAGATACTGTAAATTATGATTGAATCTTGATTACTGAAATGTAGTCTGTTATCTAGATTAATGTTAAATAATGGAGTTGGTGGTTTATTAATAAAATTTAACTCCTTTATGTGTTAATTTATTTATTTGGAAGATTGTCTTAAAATATTATGGAACATTATGGTTTTTGTGAACCAATTTATTTCTTTGGCAGAATTTTCATATTTTTATGTAACTTTTGAAATGAGGCGCAAGGATTTTTGAAAGTTTGCCTGGATCACGTTACTGTTACTCTGCCAACTTTTGAAAAATTGTAATTCATAACAGGGTTGGGGAATTTTTAAAAACTTTACTAGTCAAGAATATTATTAGCCATTCAACAATATACAACATATTATAATCTTGGCAAAAAAAGAATTTTGTAAGGTGGATTTGAAGTCCTTAAAAACATTTTTTTAAAAACTCTCTTAATCAAACAAAAATTTTATCCTATTCTTTCTTTCATAACTTTTATTAAAAACTTGTATGTTAAAAGAAGTCAAAGTGCAATACTTGTTAGTTAACAATTCCCATTACACTATGAAAAAATGATGTTAGAAAATGTTTTTATAAAAAGTCACAATGACAAATATAATTATGTATATTTAAGTGAAAAAAGAAGAAATAATAATAATAAATAAATAATAAATAAACGCACTAAAATGACTGTAAAAGTGCCATAAACTAAAAAGTTCTGATTTAAAAGAATCAAATTTTTGGGGTTCAAATTAAAAACCAGAATGTTTTAAATGATTGATTAACCAACATTTGAATGCACAAAAACTGCAAATTACTGGAGTTGCAACGAACTCCTTTTTCAATGCAAAGAAGTGTGAGCTTTTGGATGAAAAGTCGTCTGAGGAAAGCAACACAGTGGAACTTGAAAAAGGTGCTCCTTGCAACCACGTCCTTGCAACACGTCCTCCCACACATGTCTGCAGTAATTTTTGTGCATCAAAACATTGGAAATTCATTTATTTAATATTCAAGCCCAAAGGTATTTATTTGTTACTTAATTAGAATGTTTTACTTCTGTTGTTTGTAAATTATGTATTAAGAATTTTTTATTAGTCCTTAATCCATATGGGTTAAATGCCACTATTTATGCTTTATACTTTCAAATATGGCAATTGTGATTTATATGCAAATGTCCATAATACGTATACTTTTTTTTTTTTTTTAAGAAAAAACAACTGATTAACTTAAAGTACACTCGACACGTCTGAAAAAACTCTCCCCAGTGGTGAGTAAATCGTACAATGCTACGACTTTGCTCATTAGTATTCTCAATGCATGATATTTAGTATGAACAAAAAATCTGAAAAAGCAAACTGACCTTTATGCAGAATTATAACTTTTAGAAACACAAAGTAATCAAAACCTGACTGCAAGCAGAACCAGATTAAGGCACAGGCCCAGGACACCAAATTAGTAGCCAAAGTTTTTTTTTTTTTAACTGTAGTAATTTTATATGGCACTGTAGCAAAATATAAATTTAAACCTAGGGGAAGAAAAACTCAATATTCTAATCTCTTTGGTAAATCCCAAAGCTGAATAGGCTTAAATAGAAATTTACAACAAAGGTCAGAGTTGTAATTCTCCTAAAATACCTTTTTTTTTCAACTGTTCTAAATATCCTAAAATGTTTATTATTTTACCCCACATCTCTTGTGTAAATAAAAAAAGGTCCTTTTAAATGGATTTGATCCACACCTTTTAAATGGATTTGATAAAACAATTTGAGTGCATGAAAAGACAAACAGTACATTTAAGCCCCTTTTTTCATTAGTAGCTATTTTATCCAGGAATTATTCTTTTTTCTGAAACAATTAAGACTATCTTAAAGGATTACATTAAAAGGTGTGTGGAGGAAATATAAAATGGAAAAAGAAAGTTTAAAAATAAAAATTGCCTCAATCATCAATTCTTGAAAAAACAATGAGGCTTATACACACATATATTTATTATGTGAAAAAGTAAGATGTTTAAACACTACTTATATAATGTATTTTCTTACTACTATTATATATGCGGAAGTTTGTCTGTATGGATGTTTGTTACTCTTTCACGCAAAAACTACTGAATGGACTTTGATGAAACTTTACAATAATATAGCTTATGCATCAGAATAACACATAGGGTAGTTTTCACCCCGTTATGGGGGAGGGGGCAAAACCTCCCTAGGGGCGATAAAAACCAATTTTCGTATAAATTCTCTAAATGAGGATGAAAAAATACTTGCACATATTAATATTATATGTCTATCGAAAGCTCTGATTTTTCTTCTGAAGATGGCACCTGTTCCAAATTTCTAAGTAGAATAAAAAACGAGTTATGAGCTTTTTAGTTCCATGTTCGAAGGCTTTCCTCAGCACAATATAGTATTTAGGGTATCATCTCAACTCCCTGTCGATAGCGACAATTGTATTGTTGACTATTTTTACTTTTTGTCTGACTGTTCAAGGCTTTTCTCAAGTTAAAATTTAAAGTAAGGTTTTTTGTACAAGATAGGCAAATAATGCATGGATTTGGCTGATTATTTTCCTGCTTTACACGCAACTTTGAAGCAATTAATATATTTTTTTTAATTTGTGTTGACTGGGTGCTTGATCGAGCAGCAGGAATCTCGCCAAACTTTTTTTGTGGAATCATTTCAATAGCTAAGGCGTGTGGTAATTTTTTCAATTGACGCTGTTTTTGAAGCTAAAAACTACGCGAATACTGTTTCTCGGTTTTCCCCATGTAACCAAAATATCGCCCTTTCTTTATTATTTCTTTCTTTATATTATTTGTTGACATGTAAAATGATCCTGCAGCTAAATTAATCAAATCCATAAAGAGCACAAGTTTGCGTACAATTTCAAACACAATTGCCAAACTTTACTACTTATTTTGGAAACATTTCGGATAGCATCATTTCATGGTCACCAGAAGTATATCAGTATTTGGCGACACTATCTCTTCTATAAAATTACTAACACACAGTTTTACAAAATAGCGAGGGGGAGACTTATCCAAGGTATCCCAAAACGATTACCGCAAATTTCGTAACATTTTAAATCGCAGTAAGGGATTACGGGCGGCTACATTTTTTAAAAGTTTGTACTTCTATAGCAATATAGAGACGATTTTAGAATATGTTTAAATCAATTAGTTTGAATTCTGACATTTTGAATTCAAATTATGTATTTCGCAATCACGAGTTGCAACAGGACCCTATTCATTAGAGTTATTGTTTCTAGAAACGGCTCCTGTCCCCCAAGCTTGCCCCTCCTCCTTGGTGGTTACGTGTGTATAGTTGTGTGTGCGTAGGCATGCGTGCATGCATGTGTAGGCTTGTGTGTCTGCATAGACCTGTGTGTATGCACGTAAACATGTGTGTACCGGACATGGATTCCTCCGACCAGGAAAAGCGGATAGCTCACGACCGGGGGACAACCGCTGCGCCGCCTGCAGAGGCCGGTGGGCGGTGGTGCTGCAGAGCTGCTGATCTAAGCTGAAAAAGGAACCACAACATCAAGAACGGTCAAGTGAGAACAATAAGCAAGCGTGATTGCTCAAAAAAAAAAGGTAAATCATTTTAAACAAGTGAAGTTTAATTCCATATTTTGGAAATTCCTCAAATTTGTAGATTCTCAAATGTCGTTTTTTCGTTTCTAAAAGAGAGCTACTATTTTGTCCTTCGTATTTATTCCCATTTAACTTTTATGGGTAAGGAAAAAGCTCGATTTTTAATCACGACAAAGTGGTGTGTTTTGAGTTATTTCAGTTACAGAAGAAAACGAATAAAAATAACTATATTGTTTCTCACAATTATTACACACCCAGACAACACCAGGTATTTTTGTTATGTACAACAATCTGGTAACTAAATAAAGAAAGTTATTAAATAGAGTCTGCCCCCCTACCCCCAGTTACCATCGAAAAAATATTTATTTTTACCAGGAAAGGCCAAATACATGCAAAACATTTTCTTTGTAGCATCTTCTGTTCGGAATTAAAATTCCTTTTTTTATGAATATAGATTAAGCAAATATTTTACGCAGTTTCATAAACTTGGCAAGTCTCTGGCGAATGTATGGCACTGTGGTCCTTTTTCCGATAAATAATGGATTTAGATTATTTTACATTTTTACGCTGCTTTTAATCGCAAAAATAGATAATGAATCAGATTGCATTCGTTGAAGAAAATGAATTTAATTGCAGAAAAAATGACATTTTAAAAACTTATTCGATGGGCAGAGTTTTGATAGCGCAATCGGGACGAGTGTTCCAACATCTTGGCGCTACAGCCAATACAAAATTTGCATTAAAATGTAAAAACTTCGCCAAACTAATTTTGGTAAAAATATCATTAAATACTATGTATAGGGTATTGCAGTAAAAATTAATTCACCAAATTAGTGAAACAACATGCTCAATTAACATTAAAACTGCTATTAAAATGTAAATTAATCCACCAAATCCATTTTATATCTCCTCACCAGGCAACTACGCTAGCGCATTGGCCAATTTTTCAAAATTTTAAAGAAACTTTTAATTTTATTTTTTATTTATTTATTTTGTGTGTGTGTGTGTGTGTGTTTAAGAATTAATGGTGCTAATTAGAATTTTGTGGAATTAATATCCCTACCTTAATAGCGACAATAGAAAGTATTGTTCTTTCATTCTTTCTTTTTTTTTAATTTGTTTTTCATGCTATCGGGCCTGTACTGATGAAGATTTTTGGAATTAATCATGAAGTAGATCTTCAGAGGTAGATGTTATTTGAAAACGCTGATATCACCATTCTAATAGAGACTTTAAGGAATGTTTCTCTTTCCGAAATGAGAAGTTTTTTGTACTATTGTCCTCATTTAAATGGGAACTTTAAAAAAAAAAAAAAAACTGTTGTGCTTACTCTGATTTTAATGGTATTTTTATTCTGAATTTTTTTGGTATTTTAATCAGGACTGTTTGCGTTGTTAAGAAACAGTTGATTTCCTTCATATGGGGGATTTTAAAGGTTTGATGTTCTCACTCTAAAGGGACATTATTAGAATCTGGATTTGTAGTGACTGTTGACCCTATTTTGAGATGATTTCTCCGGTAAGAAGCTATACGATAATTTAGATAGCAGGTGTAGCGCTGGACACCATTTGACGGGGATGTGGATTATAAGGGATTGACTTTATTTAAGAATTGTTGACCTCACTCGAAATGGAATTTTTGAGAATTGCCCAAACTAACTTCTTTGCAACTCCTAAACGCTTTCCTGATTTCTCTTGTGTGATTTTTTGGGTGTCTTCCCAGTTTCGTCGACATTTCATTCCCTCCCCCTCCCTTGATTTTCAGTTTTCATCATATCTTTTGATATATTAAAGGGGGGAGGCCATTTTAAATGTCGGCGAAACTGGGGAGAAACCATTTTTTGGTAACTATTTGACCTCTCCCTGTGTTGACCATTAACTTGAGCAAAGCCACGGGTTAAAGCTAGTTATACATACAGTGGCGTAGCTAGACCCGACTTTCGGGGGGGGTTACTTCTTTTATATATATATATATATATATATATATATATACACTGGTGTCCAAAAGTTAAGCATAATTCATAAATTGCGAGAAAAATCTGTAAATTTTCATAAAATTAGATAAAGTTACTTATGGAGATTCATTGGTTGAAGAAGAAACAATATATTTATACAAAATAGTATAGTCAATGGTGCCATGCGCGAATTAGGTGCGCGTTTCGGAATGTGGATAAAAGAGCTCGCACGCTTCAGAGAGTTCAGGCGCGTTTCATGCAATTGCTGTACCAAGAAACATTAGATCTGGTGAAACAGAACTAATAATGGCACAAAGACACCAATTGGACATTTTTGCGAAAGGAAGAATCGTTGGAATGCTAGAATCTGGACGATCACAAACTGAAGTGTCTCGTATTCTTAATGTGCCTCAGTGTGTAATCTTGAGACTGTGGCAGATATTTTCAAATACGGGAGATGTTAACCGCCGACCAGTAACAGGTCGACCAAGAGTCACAACCGCAAGCCGAGATCGTTTTCTGGCAACTTCTGCACGACGTCATAGGGACAGCTGTGCCAGAGAACTGGGTTCGGCGCTCAGTGCCGTCACAGGAATAACAATTTCGAGGCAAACTGTTTACAGGAGACTCAATCATATCGGTCTGTATGACAGAAGACCAGCAGTTTGCATTCCTCTCACATCAGCGCACAAACGCGCTCGTTTAAACTGGAGCTTGCAACATCGGCATTACACAGTGATTCTCGTCAGGTAACAATCTGGAGAGAAAAGGGGACTCGTTTCTAACCTCAAAAAAAGAGAAAGACATCACTTTGCGTCAGCAGAAGTAATGGTGTGGACGGGCATTATGTTGGATGGCCGCACCGACCTCCATATTTTTGATACAGGCTCAGTCACTGGTCAAAGCTACAGAGACGAGGTTCTTGAGCCTTATGTTCGCTTGTTTCGCGGTGCTGTTGGTCCTGAGTTCATATTCATGGACGATAACGCGCCATGTCACCGAACAGCTGTGGTCGATGACTTCCTCGAATCAGAAAATATCCAGCGTATGACGTGGCCTGCGAACTCCCCTGATCTGAACCCTATCGAGCATGTCTGGGATATGCTCGGGAGACAACTTGCAGCCCGTTCGCCCCCGCCAAGCTCCGCTCCGGAGCTAAAAAGAGCTCTCCAGCATGCTTGGAACTGTTTAAGCCCACAACTCATCCACCACCTCATAGAAAGTATGATTAATCGTTGTGCAGCGTGCCTGGCAGTTAGAGGTGGCCATACACACTACTGAACTTCAGCATCATCTTTTAAAGAAAAATTTTTGTGCAAAGAGTAAACTCCTCATATGCCTAATTTTCATTTAAACTATTTTTTGGGATGATAAAAGTAAATATTACCGTTTTTTTGAGTAGTTTCCTTATTTTGTAGCCGTGTTGTACTCGCATATCACGTTTCCCCCTATTTCGATGTATATTTCTCACATTACTCACATAAATAACAATTATGCTTAACTTTTGGACACCAGTGTATGTATAATCGCTTGGAATTTTTCCCGTTTCTTCTTTTTTTTCTTTCTCTTCTCTCTTCTTTTTCTCATTTTTTTTTGAGACTAACTTTTCGGGGGGGGGTTTTGTCCCCAAAACCCCCCCCTTAGCTACGCCCCTGTATACATAAATGGCTACTTCTGTATGTATGTATGTATGCCCGGGGTAATCTTCAGAACTAATGGACCGATTTTAACCATTTTTTCACCATAGATAGCTCAGGGGCGGATCTAGAGGGGGGCCATAGGTGCCTTGGCCCCTCACAAAGCCTTGTGATTATAGGAATTTTTTTAAGAAAAAAAAGAAATAAATATTATGAGAAGATAACAAAATTTAACACATGTGTTTTACTGAAAAAGAAGTGTAAGCGGTAATTGGGAGATAAATTATATCTCTATCCTCAAAACAAAACTTTTATTTCCAAAATTTTTCTCTATCTTTTACATCATTTCTTGATTCCAACTACAGACACTTGGACGATCTCTAAATGCTGCTGTTCTCAGAGTATACCTATTGTTCACAAGACCAAAGAGAGCCTAAATTTTCGTTTTTATGGCTTTAATTTCGAAACTAGGGGGAGAACCCTCTTTTCCCACGCCCTTTCACAAATGCCTTGATATGTAGCAAAAAATTGCATTTTAAGTCTTATATTTGGAAAAAATGTCAACGGAAACTAGCTTATCCAGCCCTTATCGCTTAAAAGCAACTTAAATGAAATTTTTTGGGACTTCAATTACAAACGATTTTTGATAGGAACCCCTCCCTCCCTAGTTTATATCGTAATGCTAGCTTTAAAAGGAGGTTTTTGGTGGAGCTCACGAATCTTCCATCCCTTTCTAAAATATGTATAAATATAGTTAAATTTCGAATTTTTAGAGCCTCAAAGGCAAAATATTTCCAGGAAGGAAGGATTCTACGCATCTTCACACTTCCTTTAATGTAAGCAAACATTACCTAAAGGTGCATTTTTGGGCTGGACAGCTGAAGAGCTAGAAGAGCACCCCTCCTCTTCTAACTTCTCAGTGTATAATGCCAGAATATTTTGGTTTCTAAGTTTTATTTTCAAAAAGTATTTTGGGGCCAGCGCCCGAAACCTGACCTCTTTTTCCGTACATGTTCAAAAACAGACAAAATGCGTTTTTAGTTTCCTAATTTTCAAAAATTACTCGGAAATTTAAATTTTGAAACATATTTGAGGGAGATCCCTAAATCCACCCCCTCACCTAATGTCTTGATACCCCGAAAATTGAGTTTTTAAAACTTCATTTTAATAAAATTTCTGGGGAGTTCGGAGTTTGTTCAAAAATTTCGGATGGCCCCTCCCAAAACAATCGGCTGGATCCGCCACTGAGATAGCTACATTATCAGGGAGCAATTTAGGCTATAATTTATTCCTAAAAAACTTAGTTTTAAAACATTATGATGGAAAACAGTAAATATCATGTAATTTCCCCGTTAAATGATTAAATATAAAACCCATTGTTACGAAAATTCGTTGCCTTGCAACAGCAATATTAAAAGTAATCATAACGAAAATTTTGAATCAAGGCTTCTCCAGAGCAAACATAAGTTTAAAGTCATTTAAACATTTGGAAACTCTTCTTTTTGCACACTTAGGGAAACATAGTACAGAGTTTTTTTTTTTCTTTTTGTGTGTGTAAGTACTATTTAATTAAATAAAGCGCATGTTTTTTTAGTGATCTTTGTTTTTGTTAGTTCATATTTTGGAAATTCTTTAAATATTGATATGCTTCAATTTGTGCTTTCGTTTCTAAATGAATACTCGCTGGTTCTTTATATTTATTGCTATTTTACTTTTATGGGTAAGGAAGAAGCTCGATTTTTAATCACCTCAAAGCAGTGTGTTTTGAGTTCTTTCAGTTAAAACAGAAAACAAAAGAAAGTAGTGATTGTTTCTCACAATTATTACTGACCCAGGCAACGCCGAGTATTTTTGCTAGTATTGTATAATTGTACAAATCAGTAAATACATATAGACTGAAGGCAAAAAAGCATGCTTCTGTTTAGAATGTTCCCTCAAAAATTCTTAGGGGGAAGGGGAATACATTTCTTAACCTCATAACTACCTGCTTGAAAATAATTTATTAAGTTTTTAATGTTTTTTTAAAATAACCTTTTTTATTTATTTTCCTTTTTTTTTTTAAAGAAAATTATTAACCTTTTTTTACGAGGCAAGTCAGCTAATGAAAGAAAAGTGAGCCTTTAGGCGCTCGAAAAAATGTCCCGTGCGTAACGCTAAGTTTTTTATTTTATCCAAGTAACTATTAATTAAATATGGGATTAACTGTTATGCTTTGATAGTATTTTAAAACATGTATTATTCCCCAACAGCATCCTTTTTTGAAGGCTTTGGTTAGCTGGAAAAAATAAAAAACTTAGCGTTACGCGCGGGATATTTCTTCAAGAATCGCCCCTTTGTCTGTTTTTAGGGGACTTTTTTCCCCGAAAAAAAAATTAAAAGAAGAAAAAATCTCATCCATATGATAACGTTTTGTAAAATTTGAATTGAGGGGGGGGGGGGCAGCAAGAGTTCAAAACTAGTGGTTTGTTATACTCATGAATTTCTATCTGATGAACAAGTGTGTCTGCTTTCTTTTTTTTTCATCATATTAAAAGAGAAAATTCTGCGTTGAAACGCAAAAAGGGGGTAGGGGATTATTACAACACCTTAAGGAACAACACCTGATTTTCGTTTAAGGAAGAGAAATGTTATGTAACTTTTTTTTTTCTTTCAAAACAAAACGCCGAACCCTGTTTTATAGTATTATTACAAATTTGTCCTCCCAACTTGCACATAATCCCCCCTCGTCCCTCAAAAAAAAAAAAAAAAGCCTTTGTACGAGGAGTTTTAGTTTTTTTGTTGACAGTTTGTAAATGAAGCCATTAGATGGCAGCACATAACATTTCGAAGGGTTTTTCATATCGAATGCCAACCATATTTGCCAAATGGTCACGTGATGGAGGGCCCGAAACGTTTTTATGCTGCTAGAGTCCCTATGAAAACGTAGCTTCAATATCTGTGACATGATATAAGGGACTTGCGATTATTTTTGTTCCTTTTGCCTTAGATGCATTTCGCACGTGCTATTGTTACTGAACAGCATATTTGTTCTTTATGGTTTAATAATTTAAAACTTCACAATTATATTTACTTTCACAAGTTACTTTTGTAGAGAATACAAGAAGAAAAAAAGACTTTCAAGAAATTTCATCTTTACCGTGGTGTAGCCATATGAGTACAAAACTCCCCGCCCCCCCCCCCCCCGTAGCGCAACAAAATTACATGTATGAACACATATGAGGTAGTGAGAAACAAAGGGATGCAAGTGGCAAAATTAAAAATTTGGAGATAACTAGTACAAATAATATAGAACTCCTCCTCTGTCTTGTGGCAAGAGATTGTACTAGTAGCACTGATAGGTGCTGCTGTATAGCATGATCTAGAAAAAAATTTTTAATGAAAGCCTACCTAGGATCTGATCTTTAAACGCGTTTTACTCAAAACTTGAAGATGTCCACTTGCATCTCTTTGCTTCTCACTGCCTCATATGTAATTGCGCTTTTCAGCCTCATTGAATTTCAAAATTTTCATATAACCGGGCAGGGGGGGGGGGAATAGTGAGGGGGTACCACATCCATAAAAATTTCCCTCTACGTTTGCATCTTATATTCCTACTTTTCGTCTCTTTGTTCAAATTTCAGTGTAGTTTGACTGAAACCTACACCACCACACACGAACCGCTTTTCCTTATCAGAGTCTAAACATTTTCAAAATGACTATTAAGCCGAGAATAATTTGTAATCGTGTCAAAAAAAAGTTCTTCTATCAGAGTATACAATATAGAAAACATTCCACGCTTCTAAAAACGAACCTTCATATTATTAAGGAAAAATATGTCATTTTTGTAACAAACAAAAAGAAAAAGGAATGAATTTAAAATAAATTGAAAAGTAATTTTCCTCCTAAATATATATCCTTTTCATTAATTTATTTTTTTTTAATCGCGCTCTTACTCACAGTGAGTTTTAAATTGTAATTATTAATCAATGGTAAATATTCTGCGAATAATATTCTGGTTTTGAAAAAAAATTCTCATTCGAGATTTGTAAACAATTAGAGTGAGATGTCTACAGTGCGCACTCGCCAGACCAAGCTGGAGTTTAAAAACATATGTAAGTATTTGCATTCTTTTTATTCGAGGTGTCTTGGCCATTTAATTCCTTTCTTATTTTTTTATCATTTTTACTACGGAGCATAAAATAGCTTGAAAGTAAAACCAACCAATCACCGAAGAGGAAAAACTATCGAAAGCGCCATTAACATAAGTGTTAAGCCTAATAATTAAAATGTCAAAAAATAATTTTTGTAGATTTTTGTCACAAATAAATTTTTTATCTTCACACAAACACAAATATTTAAAAAAAAATCTCCTTTGCCTTTTCTTTTTCCTTAAAACATGTTTTGAACGCATTTAAAGTGGCATTAGCTTCAGTGAACAAGCGAACCAGCTAGTTTTTTTCAAAGCGTTTTTTTTGCCCATTTGATGGCTTTTATCGATATGGTGGTGTAGGGTGCCATTGGTTTTGTTTATGTGTAGTGGCTGTTATTTTTGTTCATTATGTGACTGAAATGTTTGTAAACACTGTTTTCAACATGTTTTTTAAAACAATAATGCGTTTTTTAAACTTTGAAATGTGCAAAAAAAGGAAATTACCGACGATCAAGTGTCTTGAGACTTAGGATTCTTTCACCCATTGTTTATTGTGTATCGCGGAATTCGCGAAAAAAGTTTTTTTGTGCTTTCATGTTTGCCTGTGTGCTGAAGAGTAATGATTATCGGTTTAGAATTCCTAAAATAGAATTTTTAAGAAAGAAATCAATATGGAACATAACTTTTTACCTTCGGATTTGCCGACCCAAGTACCTAGCTTGGCTGCCGCTATTGCGATGAGCTCATGTGCTTATGCTTATAGCATATTCAGTGATCATCCGATGATGGAAAAACCCCCTATGCTCTCTATACCTAGCAGTACAACACGCACAGAAGGTGAAGTACCAAACCAAAATTCTTACCTCATCACTACTGCCCCTTCCAATGGCAATATTACTCGTGTGACTCAAGGTTCCAATAGCGGTGGTCCATCAGATAGAGAAGACAGTAAAAAAGCGAAAATATTTCCCTGCGAAGTTTGCGGGAAAAAATTTTCGCAGAAAGGAAATTTGAAGAATCACATGTTCTGTCACTCAAAAATCAAGCCATTTAATTGCGAAGTTTGTGGGAAAGGTTTTACCCAGAAATCAACAATGGATTATCATCGAAGTATTCATCAAGGATTGAAACCTTTCAGTTGTGAAATGTGTGGAAAAAGCTTCACTCAGAAAGGTAATCTTAAAACCCACCTTATTTCTCATTCTGGTACAAAACCATATTCTTGCGAAATTTGTGGTCGAGGTTTCGCTCAAAGAGGGAACATGAAAACCCATTTAAGAACTCATTATGGTGAAAAACCTTTTGAATGTGAAGTTTGTGGGAAGCGTTTCACGTTGAAAGGTAATCTGAATACACACATATTATCTCATAAAGGTATAAAGCCTTTTTCATGTGAGATTTGTGGGAAGACTTTTGCACAAAAATTGAGTATGGAATATCATATGAATAGTCACACGGGGAATAAGCCATATAAATGTGCTATATGTGGGAAATGTTTTACTCAGAAAGGAAACATGAAAACTCACATGCGATCACACAGTGGAGAAAAACACCATGCGTGCCAAATATGTGGTAAATGTTTCACCCAGAAAGGTAACATGAAGACCCACATGAAGTTGCATTGCCGTCCGCCTGATGTTGATAAGCCTTATCAATGTGGTATATGTTGTAAATCCTTTGTTACACGATCTAGTTTAGAGTGTCACATGGCAAATCATGTGAATAGAGGAATTACTGGTCCTAACAAAGCTGCAATTGGTACTACTACGACAATATCTGTTAATAGACGCGGCAGGCCACCGAACGATCTTTCTATTAAGCAGTTGAACGAACACTTAGCTAAGCAGGCAAATGATCTATCAATGAGACAGATGAATGAAACAATATATAAACAAGAGAATGACATTGGGTCTAAGCAAATAAACGATCTTTCAGTTAGACAAATCAGTGAACAAATTTGTAAAACTGAGAACCCTGTATCCTTAAGGACTATTAATGATCATTTAATAAAAGCAGGAAATTCAACCTTCAGCAAGCCAAATGATCATTTTAAGCAAGGTAATGAATTATTAGGTAGAACTTTAAATGACCATTTTAGTAGATCTGGAAATGAAGCTTTGTATCGTTCTTTACATGAGCACATGGGAAGACCTGGGCATGATTTCTTAAGAAATTCTCTAAATGGTCATTTGGGAAGACTTGGCAATGAACATTTAGAAAGATCTTTAAGTGGTCAGTTGGGAAGATTGAGTAACAATTATTTGAGTAGTCCTACCAGTGAAGCTATGTCACGTTTGAATAATGAACAAATTTTAAAGCAAAATGAATACATGAGACGGCATGTAAATGAGCAAATGTTGAGGCCTAATGCGGATCACTTGAATAGACTTAGTAATGAGCATCTTGGTCGTCCAAATAATGAACATATGATAAGATCTGTAGAACATCTTGGTAGACCTAGTAATGATCATATGGGAAGACCTACAAATGAGCATATAAGTCGACCTAATCATGAGCATATGAATAGAACCAACAGTGAACATTTAGTTCGGCAAAATAATGAACATATTGCAAGACAAAATAGCGACCATCTCGGGAGACAAAATAATGATCATTTAGGGCGGCAAAGTGCTGATCATTTAGGAAGACAGAGTGCTGATCATTTAAGTAGGCAAAGTGCTGATCATTTAGTAGGAAGACAAAACGCTGATCATTTATTAGGGAGACAAAGTGCTGATCATTTATTAGGGAGACAAAGTGCTGATCATTTATTAGGGAGACAAAGTGCTGATCATTTAGTAGGAAGACAAAGTGCTGATCATTTAGGAAGACAAAGTGCTGATCATGTGATGAATAGACATGAACACCTGGCAAGGCACAACAGTGAACATTTAGGTAGGCCTTCAAACGAACAGATGACTCGACAGAATAATGAGCACATGAGTAGAACATCTCTTATTGAAGATCATCTGGGAAGACAAGGAGAACATCTAGGAAGACAAAATAATGATCATTTAGGTCAAACAGGAAATGATCATCTTGGCAGCTTGAGTAGCGATCATATAGTAAACGACATGAGCAGGCAAAATGGTGAATTACTAAGTCGATCAAATGAGCACCTTGTCCAATCTAATGATCATTTAGGAAGATCTAATGGTGAACATTTGTCAAATAGGTCAAGCATCGATCATATGGGTAGGCCTAATCATGAACATTTAAATAAGACTCCAAATGAACTAATGGTTAGCCCTAATCACGATCATTTCAACAGCACGAGAAACGAACATTTTGATCAAGTCAGTAGTGATCATATAGATACAAGTACAACAGAGCATATGGCAAGTGTAACGAAAGATCACTTTCCTAGACCAAGTCCTGATCATCACAATAGAAATGAACTACTTAATAGCCCCCATAACGAGCATTTAGTACGACCGAGTAGTGCACATCTTGTCATGACGGACAATGAACATGCTTGTAGCAACGGTAGTGATCACTTAGATAGGCCATCAAGGAATGCATCTGTTGATACCTCAGTGAATGAAAACATGTCTGAAAATGAAAATGAACTCATGAGGAACCAAGAAAATGAACTACCTGTGCAACTATCTCAAAATTGAGCTGTATAATATTAGATTTATTAATTCACGCTTTTCGTATCTCATTGCCTGAAATTTAAATTAGAAATCTTCCATCTGAGATAGGTTAACGTCTTTTATCCTGTATGTGTTTGTGTAAGTCTTCTGCTAACAAAAGCTGAATTTAAACTCTCAACTCAACAGATGCAAATACGGAAATCATTGCCACTACACATAACACCAAGAGCCACAGGGACTAATAGAACTTGTAGTTAACAGCCATTTAACTAAAATCCTGTTTTGTCATTCAGATACAATTTTTTATACAGAGCTTATCACACTAGATAATGATATGCAATAATTCATAAGCAACATACATTATTTTATTTACTTCTATTTTAAAATAATGTATTGCATAGTTCCATGATTATTCATAAATACCAACAAGCCGAATATACATTTGTAGAATAGCTCATGTCTTTTAGTGCTGACTAATCATTTATTTTGGAAGCCATAATAAAATAAGTTTCCTATACTCCAGCTTCTAAAATACATGATTGAATCAGTATTTACTTTTGTAATATAGATAACTACTTGTTAAAACGATGGCTCAATGTGAAAGGACTCAGCTTGCAGTGGAAAAATTGGTTTCCTTAAAAATTCAAACCAGTGATTTTAAGTTTTATTCTTTTAAACCTTTTTTTTTTTTAAAGGAGGGGGGTGGGGTGATAAATATTCATTTATAATTATGCTGTAAAATTTTTTGCAAGGATTTTAAGGAATCTGTTTTCAAATATACTTAAAATCATACTTTACATTTGAAAATGTATAGAGCCGCAGGAATAAATTTTAAAGCATTTATTTTATATTGTATGGGTGTCCATAGTAGCTATACATTATTAAAAATAAGCATCATAATCACTAAGTTGGAAGAAGTTCTTTTAATTTTTTTTCTGCTCTCTGTTGAAAAAAAAAGATGTTTTGTTTTAAAAAAATATTCTTTGTTTGAAAATACTTGATTTTTTAAAATTTTCTATAAATTATGTGAATTTGTTTATGCAGAAATATTTTTTTGAAAAATATTGATTTTTCTACTGTACTTTTTGTTTTTCATTTCCTGTGAAAGTTTTAAAAAATTGGGATATTTTCTCCCGGGTTGTGTTTGACGACCCTAACCGGTCGACCAGTGAGTAACCAGTTACTAACCGAGCATCCTATCATCTACCGGTTACCGTTTTAAGCTGTTGATTGGTTCTAAAAAAGCAGTCGAAAACTTTGTACTATGGAATGAGTAAAACGGCAACAACATGCATAAAGTACAAATATCTGTTGATTGGTTGATTGAAGCACATGATCATTAGCTGTCACGTGATCGGTTAACTGGTTGCTACCGGTTGAGCTTGTCGAACGCAAGCCAGGTTAATTATGTCAGTTACTGTAATACCAGTAAATACTGTATTTTAGGATTTGCATGGTACCAGAGAATTTACATGGCATTTTATTTGGGCTTTAGATAGGCCCGGATCTGAGTACCGGCTAATCCCGCTGTGCGGGGGGCCCAACAACCCAGGAAATTGATAAAAAAAATTGAAAAAGAGCTAGCGCTAAGACTTGTTAATGTTACAAATATACACTGCTGGCCTCTAGAGAGGGGCCCTACAGATTTTGTCACATGGGGGCCCAAAATAGATCAGACATACCGTGCCAGTTCTAGGATTTTTCTGACCCAAGGATAAAATCTTGGTACTGCCTTTGACCCTGCCCAACCCATCTGCAGTTTGTTGTTTTTTATATATTAAAAGTTTTTATATTGAGTTCAAATTAAAAAAAAAAAACACAGAAATGGGATGAATTTGCAACCCTACAGCAGTCAAAGCCCATTGCAAAAGCCCGGCCTGCTCCTCTCCAGATTCTCCCCATCACTGTTTGTATAGTTCAGAATCAAACAAGGGACAAGCTTTTATTTCAAGTTTTGTTGATAGCTCTATACTTTAGGAACTGTATATAACCAGTGGTGCCCGCCTAAGGGAAAGGGGGTGTTGTGGTACAGACTGTGTCATTGAAAGGGGGGGGGGGCAGATTGATGGGTATTATTCTTTTTAGGGGGCTTTTTGGTAATGGGGGGAGTGCACCTTTGCTCTTAAAGTGGAATGGGCACCCCTGATATAATGTAATAAAGTGTAATTTTATTACATTAATTGTGATACTAAAAACTATAACAATTAATTGCTAAACTGTTTTATAATTACTAAACTTTTGTATTGTCACCACTTAAAGGTAAATATTCAAAATAACCATTTGCAGTGTCTTTATAAATTAAATTTAGATATATTTAACTGCTTTTTACAAAAGCGTTAAAATCCTACTGCTTAGATAAAAAGCTAGTATGTTGTGGCCATCACGAAACTTTCTTCTATATTTTTCTTTTTTTTTCTGATCCCTCCCCATGCTTGACGAGGAAGCAATATCCCCAACAAAAACAAAATTACACATGCAAAAACTTAAGGACCATCTCAATGTCTGAATTATTACAAAAGCTAAGCAAAGAGCGAAAATTGAAAGTTATTTTAAAAGCCTTGCTTGAATTATTTCCAAATATTTTATTTGTTAACAAACATAAAATGGCAACAGTTAAAAATTTTAAATCATTGAGATAATATTTCCGATCATTTCCATACAATTAAAATCACGAGAAATACGCAGACGACAATCCATTACGATTTATCTTTCTTATTGTTGCATTAATAAAGCTATTTTTATTCGCCAAAAAAAAAAAAAAAAAAAAATCAACACCTCTAGGAGCGATTGGCGTCAAAATTGAACCAAAGCCTGTTTACATATGGATTCACATATATTCCAAATTTCAACCAGAACGTAGCATTACTTCTTGAGATAGGGCACTCACAATGGAAAAAAAGAACGGGCGATTGCGCTACCCCCTTTTTAGCTGTTGACACCAAAATAAAATCAGTTCTTATACCCACTAAGGGCTACTTGCCGATAAATTTTTTCTTTCATTCCGTTCATTATTTCTTGAGATACAGCAGTCAGAATTGACGACAAAAACGTTCTATAGCTCAACCCCCGTTTGAGTTATTGACACCAAAATTGAATCAGCACCTGTTCCTGTTACTGGCAACATATGGACCAAATTTTGTTTGATTCCGCCAGTTACTTCCTGAGGAATAGCAATCACGCGTAACTCAAAAAACGTCCCATTGCTCCACCCTCCTTGGAGGAATTCGCGCCAAAAACCAATGGGCACAAGTTCACATAGGAGCACATATGTGTACCAAATTTCGTTCGATTTCATGCGGTAGTTTTTGCTGTAGAGCGGCCACAAAAAACTGGTCACACACAGACGTGACACACACACATACACACACACAGACAGACAGACATTTTCCAAAAATAGTCGAAATGCACTCAGCACACCTCAAAACGTTCGAATCCGTCAAAATTCGGAATTCGAAAATTTGCACGAATCCAATACTTTCTTCTATATATTAGATATAGAAGAAAGTAAAAATTTGAAATGTATTAAACATCTTTTTTTTTTTATATCAAGTATTTTTTGTTGAAACAAAGATAAAAATTTAGTGATGCCAAAAATCAATAGTAGCTAAGTTGACACCCATGAGAAACAAAAATAGATTGATCAGAGTGGATTCAGTTTGATGCCCCCCCCCCCTCCCTTTAAGTGACAAAAATTAACCTAAAACTGGGTTTTGAGGATCTCTATTTCAAAAACTTTGCCCACGAACCCCCATTTTTGCTCTAAAATGACACTTATGACCCCCTCCCCTTGAAACCAGCCGCTGTATTTATTTTTGTACTATAATTTTGCCATGGGCAGTTAAAGAGCAGTAACTTCATGTCATCTATTGTACATTAGTTTTACTGTACTTTTCTTTGAAATATATGGTATTAGTTCCACGGGATTCTTTTCTTTTTGGAATTGTTTCATTTGATGCAGTGCAGAAGAAATAGTTCCCCCCCCCCCCCTCCCCGAGCAAATATTGATGTAACTTTGCATAAAAGTAACATATGACTTATTCTTCCAGAACTGTGTGCTCTGCTCAGGAAATAACACTTATATTCCCGGATATTATTTAATACATTTTTCACTTATTTTAATCTGCATTAATAATCTTGTGAATATTCAATCATTTTTTATTTTGGTCTAAAATAATTGTGTGGTTATGAGAGTGTTTATTGTTTTTTTAATTAAAGATGGTTTATCAATTAAAATCAATTTAATAATGAGGAACAGTGGTCTTAAAACTTCATATTCTTCATTCTACACAAAAAAAAAAGTTGGATATAGTAATTGGAGAATATTTATCACTAAAATTATAACAGAACTTGTTTGCGTTATGCGGTTCAACAATCCTTGCTAGGCAGACCAACATTTCCCGTGCATAGGGCACGTTGGTCCACTTTATGAGGTTCGATTAAAAATTAACGATGAAAAAAACTTAGTAAATTCGACATTTTCAAAAAAATCAGAGATGACCAGAAATGTCCAGTAAAACTTTTAGTTAAAAATTGAACTATATGCATTAAATTGTTTGATGAGATAACAAAATTAAAAGTAAAAAAGCATACCAACATCTTTCCCTATATGCCATGACCCCCGCCCCGCCAGTGTGAGTAGTGGCAGCAGGCCTGTTTATGGAGTTCAGAAAGGAGAAAAAATTGAAATGATGAGCCAGATTGGCTGATCTGAAAAATTTGAAAAACAAAGTATGATATTGATTTAAAATCTGAATTTAATGTTCTTCCTTGCCAGAAAGTAAGTTTGCATACAATGTCGCTGATGATCAACATATCAATTCAAAGACTGCTGAATAAAATGGCTATCAACAATTTAAATAATGTTTTATGAATAATCTAAAATTTAAAAGAAATATTCAAACCATTTGATTATGTTATGTAGAATTAATCCTCTTTCTGAAGTAAATTCTGATTTTGCTCTTCATTTGTTTGCTATTGTGTCTATATTTATATATTACATGTGTATGTGCCCAATTTCACGACATTTTTACTTTTTCCTTTTCAAAGTTCTTTTTCATTAGCTCAGCATCAAAAAGTCTAGCATTGGTTAATATTTTCTTATTTTACATACTTTTATACAAAACAGTCATAAGCACAATATAATTATTCTCCGATTTTATAATTCATTATTAATTTTATAAAAGTTGTGTGACAACTGAAATCTCAAACTGTCACACACTTTACAAGCTCTATAAAACTAATAATTAATTATAAAAAAACTGAGAATAACTATATTGTGTGTGTAATTATTTTATAAAAGTATGTAAAGTAAGATAATATGAATTGATGCTTGATTTTTTTAATGCTGAACAAATGAAAAAGAACTTTGAAAAGAAAAAATAGTGTAAAAATGTATACAATAAACGTTATGGTGGAATAGCCTATATTGGTCCTTTTTTCTTCTCTAAACTACAATGGACACCCATAAAAGTTCTTACATGCATTTTGTTAATACATTATAATGTGGTGATTTTGTTATGATAGGCAAATATTGATTATCTCAATGAAATTTGAACAAATTGTTTTATGACATATTTATTTGTTTCTGTTGTTTAGTTAGTTCATTACATCATTCTGTTGTCTATCTGTGTTGCTTCTATTTATATCTAACATTTGAATTTTATTATTGGAGGTGCTGCAAATGTTAATTTTTGATTTATGTTGACTATGCTGTTTAATTGTTCTCAACCTTTATACGACATTGTATAATTTTGTGTGATTAAGTAATTATATATGGTTAGTAACTAAATGACTGCTAACATTTGCTATGCAAAGTTGTTGTAGTGTGCCATTATTAGATTGTCAGTTTCTACAGGGTAGTTAATGTTATATGGAAATAGATGTGTTAGTAGTTTACTTGCTGCCGGTGTACTGTATATATTATGTGTATTTGTCATAGCAACATACGTTCAAAGTATTCTACTATAATACTCATTACATTTTGGTGAAATTGAAACGCAAATCCTTTGTAAAGTACAACTTTTCTCAACTATTTATTTCATTTACTTTCCTATTCTGTAGCGAAAAGTTTTAAACTGTTATTTTTATTACTATTTTCCTGTTGTAAAATGTATGTATTTTATCTTTCTTCAAATTAACATTTATATTATTTAAATAACAACTTGTTTCTGTAAAATGTGTTCAAATTGTAAAATTTGAGAGTATTTTATAAATTTTTCATCTTTGTTTCAATTTACAGTATGTTAAATGTTAATACAATATGTATTTCTTTCATACTTATTTTATTATCAAAAGTATCAATATTAATGCTGGCAATACTTACTGATACTGTATTGTAAAATGTTATATTTGTAATATTTCATTATTTCTTAAGTTTTTAGAACTGAAGATACAATTTAAGATTTAATTAAATTGGCATATCTTGTGAAAGTTTGTAGTTATGTATAGTCTAACATCTAAAAATAGCTCTTAAAATCATTTTTAGAGAGTAGCTCATTTTGGGACACGATATGCAAAGCAAATTTTTTATTGCTAAATCAAATAAATTCTTTGAAGATGATTTGGTAATTTGGCATCAATTACATGCAATTGCTAAATCAGTACATGTGATTAGCACATTTTTAAAATTTTCTTGCAGAAAAGGTCATTTTTAAAGCCTTTCATTTTACTTTACATTGACAAATAAAGGAATTTTTGCCGGCAATCGTGTACATATGGCTAATAACAAAGTGCTTATTATTTTACATTATCAAAAAATTTTGAGCAAGTTTAAGAGAATTGAACTATAGTTTAAATTGATAAATATTTAAATTGGCCTTTTTTTTTCAACTTTATTTTGAAAAACAATATTTTTACTCAAATCCATACAAAAAACGTACATCCAAATTAATAACGGAACTTAAATTTAGGTTCTTGGAACAAAAGAAAAACTTGTAAGTAAGACGGTGAAATCTCACACTCAAATTTCATGAAGAAATTTTTTGAATAAGGTTTTTAGCAATTGATAAAATATTTACCAGAAAAAAAATGATTGAAACCTGCTTTATCAAAAATGAGTTTCTTAGATATAAATTATACAAGAATAGTTTTCTCTTTATTTCCAAATCTATTCCTATGTTTCTTTTGATTTTTAGTACTTTCGGTGGGGGGGGGGGGGGGGGGTCTGAAATTTCTCAGATCCCCCTTTTTGAAAATAGTTCTCAGATCCAACTTTTTGAAAATAGTTGGAGACTCCAGGAAAATTGGAAAGTCTTCCATGAAAACTGACAATTGTAAAGATGTATGGAAAAAACACATCATGTCATACAAACTCTTACAGTGTGGGAATTACACAAAAGGCTGTAACAGCCATTCAGTATTGTTGCTTTTGTCGCTCGCAAATATCAAATTCTTGTAAACATGTATAGAAAAAACACAACATGTCATGCAAATTTTTACAGTGTTATTACACAACAGGCTGTAACAGCCATTCAATATTGTTGCTTTTGACCCTCTCAAACATCAAATTCTTGATGAAATTTTGCCCATCAATGTCAATTTATTTTATCTTTAAAGTGATACTTTCAGATGCCCAATCTTTATTTCTTTTACTGTGATTTATATTGTTTTTTTTTTAACTTTTCAATCAACCATTTTAATTCACAAGACCTAAATGTTTACACTTCTGTGTGAAAGAAATTGTGAGAACCTGAAGTGTAAAATATAATGAATGCTTGGTGCTGGGGGTTCCAGAAGCTGCTCTTTCAGCAAGAAATGCTCTGAGCTTTATAGTGCTAGATAGCAGTCACGGTAAAGCAGTTAATCTCAAATACCAATTGATAATTTATTGTGACTGTTATTTACTGCCCTGAAGCTCAAAACATTTCTACTTTGAAAAGAGTTAAATGCAAACTAGAATATGCATTTTTATATCTTTTTTTATTTTCACTTATCAGAATAATTGCTGCAAAATCACAATTTTTTACTGTAAAATTTTAAAGTGAATAAATGAAAATAGAAATAATTACATATCTTGAGTCTGATATAGACTTTAAAATTTTTGTAAAATGTTCCTATTTTTAAGTCAAATCTTCCTAATTTTTATTCTTATGGTTGGCATGTGTCGGCTTCTCTTTTATTAAACAGGAAAAGGTCACCATTATATTTCTCAAATATTTAAGTCGAGGGCAACTCAGGCTCATTTTGAAAAAGTAAGATAGAATCTTACTAAAAGGCACTATGCTGGAAATACAGTTATAAAAGCATTTATATCTGACCGTTATTTCATACAAAACATTTCTTCATTTTTATGTTCAAACCTTCCAAACTCGCTCGATTATTTTTCACTTAAGAATAATTTCTTTCAGCGCATATTAGAATCAGGAGGAGGAGAGGGGATTGGTCCTGTGGTCTTGGAAATACCTTGCTGTTTTACATTTGGTACTGAACATATATTCCCTAGTATATTAATTACTAATCTTAGTGAGACTGATTGGAAGAAAGAAAGCACATATTGCATCCTGGCGAAAGAAGTGACACAACTCTAAATTTTGGATAAAAGTCCTAACTGTTGGTTTTAAATTTAAATTCAATGCTTTTTCTTGCTACAAAACTCACATAAAGTTAGCTTACATGATATGCTACTACTAAGCTATATCAGCTTAAATGCAATGGTTTACTAATGTAGTTTAATGGTCTAAAACTATCAAAACAAACAAACTGAAACGTTGCCTCTGGTGAATACGTCAGGTGAACACTGGAGTTCAGCACTTCTGGCGCCCAATATGGGCGATGTATGTAGTTTTCCCAGTTACATTGATTAACAGGGAAATTTCATTAATAGCTACATCCAAACAAAGGTAAGCATTATCTAGTACGGCCATATAGTTCAGATTGTGATAGAAAGTACTTTATTCATTCAATAAAAAAATATTCCTTCAATTTATGTGTTACGCCATTTACCTAATCATATGAGTGCTACTTTCTGAATTTCTCGAGTTACTTTTTTGAAAGTTGTTACTTTTGTTACTTTTTTATTGCAATTTTTCCTGTGGCAACCCTGTCCAAGAAACATTTACCAAATCTGAGACAAGTACAAAATTTATTGTATTAAAAAATAATTGTTTACTTTTAGTGAGATAATGGTTAGCAGTTGTTGAGAATTTGAATAAAGGCATGGGGGGAGCAAATCAGCAAATGAAAAATTTTCAGAATGATGGAACATTCAACAGAACATTAAAAAAATATTAGACTTTCTCAAAAGTACATACTTTTTTTTTATAAAAAGGGAAAATGATGTGTGACTAACTTTTTTCTGTTTAATTACTTAATCGGAAAGAGATTTCGACTTGTTTCCACCACTTTGCCAAGTTTTATGATTTATGTCTTTTGATTTTGTATATATTGTTCTTATATGTATATTATTTCTGTGTTTATAAAAATTTGGTGAAAACACCCTCCATAAAATTGCGATGTCACATGCTTCCATCCCCCCCCCCTTAAAGCATATAACTGCAATCTTTCTGTTTAAAATAAAACCTATAAAATATAATGAAAGTTTACTAGTTATAATTAAATAATTTTTAATTTAATTTGTCACATATATTCCCTCAGAAACTTTTTTCATAGGGAAATGCACCAACTATTCACTTTACAGTAATCAAAATTATTCTATAATTCTGTTTGACTTTTGATAATAAAGGGCCATTTCACAGAGAAATTGATCTCCTGCATGTGCAAGCTCATATGTTTCATTAAAAATAATACTGTAAAAGCAGGGGTCTGGCCAGAGGATATTTGGGTCCGTTAACGGACCCTTCACAAAAATCCGATCAACCAAAACGGACCTTTCACAAAATCCCGATCAAACAAAACGGACCCTTCACAAAATTCTGATAAACAAGATCGGATCTGTCACAAATTGTTTATTGCAAGAGCAGATCTGAAAGCAAAATAACGCATATTTCTGTGTATAAACCGATAATTTTTGGAACCTTTTTTTAAGTCAAATTAGAGGGATCAGCTTAAACAAAATTCGCTAATTTTGAAAAAAAAAAAAAAAATCAGCACTCTTGGGATACTCCTGCAAGCAATAAATAATTGCTACTGCCAAATATAATGGTTGTTTGTTTTATCACAGCTAATTAGCAGCGGTGTTGTTGTAAACTTTTCTGAAAAGGCATAAGTCTCTTTATTTCTGTTAGAACTCCCATTTCAAGTTTTTAAAGCAAAATTCCATTTTCTGTTATGAGTCAAAAATTAAAATGCTGAATAGATGGTTTATTTTATTTTTTGGGTCAACTGTGTCCACAGATATTAATGATATGTTTATCATAGGACTCTAAAATGCAATTTTAAAATAATTTTATCAAAAATATTTCTTTTAACAAGCCGTTTTTATACTTTTGATGTCTTCACTTGATCACAGAATTGCGATCTCTTTGCATCCGCTATGGGAATCAGATTTTTCGAATTTTTGATGATTATTACGCTTTGTTAAGAGGTAAACAATTGAAATGTCTTTTTAGTTTTGTTAAAATCACGGAATTTATAAGTTTTAAACGAAATTCTCTGCCTTTTAAGAGTGTCTTGGGTCAAAAAGTTGAATGCTGAACCCTATTCTGAATTTTATTTTATTTATTTATATTTTTGTTACAATTATTTTAAATACTGTACAGAAATATATCTAGTATAATTCAACATAATGTAGAATGGTAGATAAATATTGATACTTGAAAGAGCGATGCCCCCCCCCCCTTGCCAAATATCAGAAAAAAAATTCAGAATGATTTTCTCGACGCAGAAGAGGAAAACGCTCAACTTTAAGTTTAATTGATGCAGTTTGTGCCATCTCTAAATTCGAAAATTTCGTTTTAACAAAAAAAAATTTTTTTTTTTTTTTTTTTTTTTTTTTTTTTTTTTTTTGCGAAATTTTTTGATTTTTCACAAAATTAATTCATTTTTCACAAAAAAATTTTTTTTTTCACAAAAAACGGACCCCGTGAAAAATCCTGGACAGACCCCTGAAAAGGGATATTGAACAAAAGTTTGTTGCTTAAGAAATCACAAACGTGATTTCATAAGCAAAAAATTTTTGATTGTTATGCAAAATTGCTTAAACTGAAATATCTCTTTACATGAAATACTTGCTTAATCCCACGAGTGAGTTAACAATCACTTAATAATTTATCCTATAAGATGAAATCCGGTTAACGTAATTTATCGTGGTCCGATGAATTTTGTGTTAACAAGGCTTGACGGTACTACTTTTTAATGAAATGGATGAGTTGTATGTGCTGAACGAAATGGCAACTTTTGTGTGGAATGGCCCTAAAAAATTCGCCCGAATTCGTAGAATATTTCAAAGTATAAATTGTCTTTAAAGTTTTGTAGGAAGCTTTGCATAACGTGCCTCCTTTTCTGTGTATTTGCTTCACGTGCATGGAAAGCAATTTATTGTGCTTGTAAATATCCTTGTCTGTGTGGTTTTTTGTACAATGTTCATTAACAAAAATCAACTTTTTTTCCATTGTTTCACAGCAGTATTGTAGTTCAATAATTTTGTTTAGTAAGTGAGTAAACAAGGTGTAGTTTTTATATTTAAATTTGACATTTGGTTATTTGGGTTGTTATGTTATTAAAATTGTTTTGCTTTGCATTTTCAAGATTCCTTTTTTCTTTTTTTTTACCGAATGCACATTTTAACTTCTTTATAAAAAATATTTGAAGTCCTTATAAATATGATAAAAGTTAAAATTTAGTAAAGAGCTATCTGGGATTAAAGTGCAGATGGAAGCATATAAGATACCTTTTTTTGCACTTGACTGTAATGAAGTTATTTTGAAAGTCAGAATTTAGAAGTTTGAAAAGGTTTAGTGCAATACAAACACCACAAAAAGGAATGAAATTAATAAGTACTTAACACACCAAGAAAAATGAATAAACATGTTTTATTAAATATGTACAATTTACATAGAATTTACCAAGAACTAAAATCCCCAAAGGAACTTCCTGTGATATTCTTTTTCTTTTTCACTTGGTTTGATGGTTCAGCATCTTTTGCAGCTTGCCTGTTAAGGGGGGAAAATAATAAGAGTATAATTATTTTTTAAATGCATTTTTTATTTTAGAGTCACTGAGATCAAATAAAATTCTTTCTCATTGTTAAGCTTGTAATTTTAAAAGATTTTTTTTTTTTTTTTTTTTTGAGAAAATAACAATGAACGCAGATCATATGTAACTGAAACAATGCTTTCTTAAGCAGATGTGTACATATAAAATCATTGCTGTTAAATTTTAATTTTGTAACTCTTAGAATATTCTTTAATGCAAGAAAGATTTTTTTCAATCTGATGAATTATTTTCTAAGTTATGTCATTTTCTTTTTAAACAATATCACTTAAGTAATGCCTTGAGTTCATTTAATAAATAGTAAAGAAAAAATAATTGGTTATTTTTAAACTATTAAATTTTTTGTTTAATATTTTAATAAATCATAGCAGTGGTGAGACCTAGAGCTGTTTTTTTTTTCCTTTATTTGTACTGTTAACTGTGAATCTCCCCCCCCCCCCCGTTCTTTAGCGGTACTCGGAACCAGACCCATCACCCAGCTTTAAAATGTAAGGTTTTTATGTATAAGAGGTGGTTTTATTTTTTTTCTGATTTAATTTGCATTGAATGCATACCCTTTGCCTCCTCACACCCTTGAAAAAATTCAATACTATTGGCCTGCTTGGAACTAACTACACAAAAAGAACTACCAGCAATCTGTAGATGAACAGGGTTAAATAGGATGCCTAGTATAAAATCCAGTTTGAATGAAAAGAAAATACATAATTTATTAAACCCATATACATATGTGCATAATTACACTGTTATGACTATAAGATGAGGTGTGTAAAAACAGGTCAGAGTGGGGATTAAAAAAGAAAAAGAATTTTAGGACAACGAAGTTTAAAATATTTAACGAAAACAAACCTCTATTTGAAGCATAAAAACTGCCCCCCCCCCCCTTCCGCCCCCAATAAAAGCTATATGTAGTTCATTTATTTATTTATTTATTTTCGTAAAGGAAAATCCGGAGCGATTCGATTCGCAAGTTTGTTTTATCATAAAATAAGTACATTTCAAAAGTTTCCAAGATCAAAAAAAATGTCAAACATAAAAGTCTTTGTGAAATTAAAATTATGGGGCCTAAATTAAGATTACAATCGCTAGTTTTGAACTGTAGCTGCCATACTTGCAAATTCTAATTCAATAAAATATCATGAGGATTGAATATATATATTTTTAGGTATAAAATTTCATTTAAAATCAGACAGTTGCTCCCTTTTACGAGCCCACTTTCCTGTTCTAAAAGAAGGGAGGTTTAATAGCTTGTAAAATAAAGCTAAAAAAAAACCACTCTAATTAAAAAATATAAACTTATAATACAAATTTTTTAAAAATGCATAAAACGAGTTCTTTCAATAAAAATTCAAAAACATAAGATTTTAACTGAAGATTTTAAACTTGTTTTTAACACTTAATTTAAAATGTACTTTTTATGCCTTTTAATTAGCTTCAATATGAAGATATACCTGTGATTCTGAGTTTAAATTTGAATAATGAGCTATTTCTATCGGGGAGGAGGAGAGGATTGGCCGACAACTCTTGAGAAATTTTCATATATGGCTCTTTGGACTGAAAGTTTGGAGACCCTGGTGTAGATGATGGAGTGTTTATAATAGAAGCTTTTATGTCTTTTCAGTGAAAACCTATACTTGACTCGTCTTGTCCCCACATTGAAGGAAACAGCCTCACTTGTTAAGATCATAGATGTTGATTCCAGTGCCTCAGCTGCTTTGTTTGAAATCAGTTTTGTAGCTTGCTTTTCTAAGATGCGTTTGCCCCAAATTTCTTTCTTTGGAGAAAACGAGACCCTTTTGCGGAACTCTCCAGCAACATTTCCTGAAGGGAGTTCTTCAAACAATAAGCCAGCATTCTTAATTTTGGCTTCTTTATTTAATTAACAAAGCAATAAAAAGCCTATTTAGTACATACATATAAAAAGCAAAAATTGCATTAGCTATATAATATCCTAAGCTAATGCAAAACACAACCTAATTTACCCCAAAAAATTATTTTTTGCAGTTTTTACTTCAAATTTTAGGAAATTATGTTGAAAATGTGCTCTATATAGTAGGTTAAAAAATATCGTGCGCCTGAATTTTCTTGAAATCAAAAGTTTTTTGTGATGAACACATTTAAACTTCTATTGAAGAAAACATTAAATTGCAAAAATTCTGTAACTTCAAAGTACAAGTTGCAGCTAATTTTACATATAAAATGATGCCTGATGTCAATAATACATAAAAGTGACAACACTGAAAGAAAATATTACTTCTTTTTTTTTCCAATGACTCTTCTACTAAAACTTCAAATTTTAGTCTACTATTTGCCATTTCATACACTCAGATAATGGTGACAAAACCACTAAATTTCTTGACAAATTATTTCAACCACACACGAATGCCGTAGGTAGTTTAATTTGAATTGCATGATGTTAACATTAAGTGAACAAGAAAGAGTAGTAGAAAAAGCTTGAAATGATTCCAGGAGAAACATTCTTTCTTTCTTCTTTTAACATTGGGGTAAAAAAGGAAAATTTCAGGATATTTAGGAGAAAGTTCAAAATATTAGGTAGTTTAGGACAGCTTTCAAAAAAATTAGGACAACTCTGGCCCACCAAGTGTCAACAATTCACATTATTGCTAGTTCAAGCTAAATCTTAATGCCTAAGTAATGAGGTTTTCATGCAAGCTCACTTGCTGCATGACCCCTACATGGAAAGAACTAGGAAATAGTACAACCAGGATGAAAAAGACATGGTACGATCTGGCAAATAGGCTTGTAATAAATGAGGGTTCAAGCAAATACAAAGGTAACAACCTGCAACAGGCAGGCAAATCCAAACATATTTGAATCAATTTTATTTCAGAAAGGGCATAGGTGCCCTTTTTTGCAAAACCAATTTTTTTGCAAAATTGAGTTAGCTGTGGTTTTACCATATTTGTATGAAGAGAAATTGACTAGTGTAGAAGGGAAATAATTCCTTGTACAACAAAGCACTTTATGGAGAGGCCACATTTTTTGTTTAGTGCAGAAAAATCTGCACTAAATGCGAATGAACAGTAAGATGCAAAGTGAATATATAGCAAGATCATAGACGAACAAGATTTTTTGGTGTAATGAAATAAAAACAAATAACTCCTCTAATCCAGCATTATTACGGTAATGGTAGGTCTTGTGGGGGGGGGGAGTGATTGCACCTTCCCTCGACTTTGAAAAGTAAATGATTTTTCGCTAAGTGGGCGTGGTTTTCATTACCTTCTAATAAATTTTGCATTGACTATACACCCTTTACACCTCCCCCCCCCCCCCCCCCCGGGGAAATTAGAAATCAGGACCTGAATAGAGATACGACAGAAAAGTATCTAAATGAGAAGGTATTTTATTAACATCATTCTAAGAACTGCAAAAAACTACGCTTTCAGTGAGGTATACGGCTGGTCAAAATAAGAATAACACTGCGGAAGACTTTTTCTAGAAATAATACTGAAGACATTTAATAAGCTTGCTCATGACTTTCCTCTGAGAGGACATTCGTTTGTCCTTTGCGACTGGAATTTCGGATAGTAAAACGAAAGTTAAATAGCTATGACAGGTATGTGAAATCCAATCTCTTATAAGTGAAATTCTGAAATTTCATCAAGATTCACTGTCAAATCTGTTGAAAACAATGAAATCTGTAACTGCCAAAACAGGTGCCCTTTTTTTTATGAGGACATATCTCTCAAACTGACATTTTGGAAAAAGATTCTACTGGGCGACAAATGTTTTCAATTCTCAACATTCATGATGTTTAAATATTTGATTGAACACCAAAGGAATGGTTTCAAGCTAGCTTTTTCATAGATGGTTTTCAAGAGCATACTGCAAAGTAGCGCTAGTTGGCTGAACTTACTTTGCCAATATTGAGTACAAAGGGAAAATTTTCATAATGTAGGTAGAAATAACAGATATCAAGATGATTATTCTGGGCAATTTTGAACACAATCATATTAATATGTACATCGAATTTGGTACACAAAACTAGATAAGAAGGATAGAAGATTTCCATGGAGGATGTATTTGATGAATATGAATAGTTTTATACACATGTGAACTTTTTTCTCAGTTTGTTAGTTTTCATTTTTTTTAAAAATTTTTTACATCTTACTTTATTATTTCACAAAAACAAGACGAGAGAAAGAGGACAATACAAGATGAATTTTCTTAAGAAAATTAATTTATGCATACAGACATTACTAATTATTTTCTTATACTATTTTTAAGTAGCACAAATTAGTTTGAACTAAATCTTTCACTTGATTTACGTTTTCATCACTCAGCCTTTCAGGTTTTTGATTGCAGAAAGGGCAAAAGTCCAATTTTTTTTAATTTTAATTAATTTCAGTGACGAAGTGAAATGTAATTTAAGGTTGCAAGTAATGATTCTACTTGCAACTAGATTACTCAAAAATTCTTATAGAATTTAGTTTATTAATGAATGAAATAAACACTTTTTATGGAATACTAAGTTTCAGTAGTGGGACTTATGCCCTTTTTGAAATAATCTATTCATTTATATTGTGTCAGTAACATAAGGTAAAAAGTAACATTTCTTACATTTGTGATGTACCTATGTACTTTCCAATGCCATTATGATAGACTTTTAGTTTCTTGGTCTCTGGCTGTGTATTTTTTTCCTGCTTTTTGGTTAATTCCTCAGCTTCTTTTTCTCTTAACTTTTCAAGCTGTAAAATTTTTTAAAACATAATATCAACAAAATCTCTTAAATTAGTAAATTAGTATTGAAGGATGAAAAGCATTTCCATCTATCAATAGTTTAAGAAGTGTAAGGTTACCTGGTCATCTGCCTCTTGAAATGGATCCACAAAAACATGAATTTTGAGGATTTTAATTTCTTCCTAGGAAAATAATTAAACATTATTATTTACAAAAAATCAAAATTGTTCAAACATTACTAGATAAATACTTAACATTTCAAATAGCAGATACTTTAGGGTCATTCCATACAGATTCAACGGATGAGTGTGCTCGACCATTTTTAATTTTTTTGAAACTCATATCCCAAAAAGATGCATATGAATGATGTTTAAAACCACTTTTATTTTTTCTCTAATCTTAACCCTTGATTTTTTAGTGGTCATCAAAAGACATTTTCGTAGTCAAAAATGGGACTTTTAGACCTTTGCATTTTGGCCCAAATCAAATTTAATAGCAATCATGGCAGAACATTTTACATGTTGATGCTAAAGTACATAAGATAGTAGTCTCACACACTGAGTTATGTAGCTGTAACTTAATAATTAAAATAATGACAGCAGGCCAAAGTTCAAGGTCAAATGTAAAATTTTTACTCATTTCAAAGGGTTATAACTTGCTTAAGGGATAAAAACACAAAGTGAAATATGGCAAAAACTAATCACTGGAGTCACACTAATGAGAAAATATAGCTGTAATTGTGTGTTTGTTTACCCTTTACAAATTACAGCCCCTCAAAGATCAGAAAATTTAGAAAAATGACATTTTTAGACCCCTGTAAACCAAAAGGGGGTGGAATTAAAAATAAATTTTTTTTGCCAATTAAATATTCAATTCAAGTACTATACATGTTCTACGTATTGTTTTGTGTATTTGGTTTGTAAAAACGATGCAGGTCTTTGAAATTGAGCACTTTTACTAGTTAGTTCACAGACTAAAACATAAAAAAAAAGTGAAAACTTCATTGCACCTTCTTAAATTACATATATTGTCCTCTATATAATATATTATACTGAAGAAACATATTGTAAGTATAAAAATAATTATTTTAGTTTGACAACTTAAAAATATTTGGACATGAATAAGTAGTTCAGATTTGATTGACAGCTTAAGTAGTTAACTTATAGACTAGACTGATAATCAACACACACAAAGTTTCAATACATACAAATATACGCTCTGTATATTAACAGATCCAAATTGCCTTAAACATATGCAAAAACATTATATATACAAAATTTAAATTTTAAAAAGTGCATTTTTTATTTTTTGTTTGAGTGTAGTTTTGAAAAAATGAACTCATCTAGTAGTCCTATAGCTGTAATGGTGACTCAAGTATATGACGTTTTGGAATGCATTACCAATGCACATTCATAATTTGATACTTTGAAACTGAACCAGGACCAAGACAATGACAGGGGTTCTAAATTTAGTGATCAACACAAGCTATATAATAATCTTTTTGACAATAATGGGCATCTTCTTTTGATAGTCTTTTTAGTAACACACTATTTTTCATACCTATTGCTAGGGGACAATAATATTACTGTGATAATATTTAAATAGGGTGGCATAAAGCAGTGATTAGATGTTGTATAGGGAAGTTTATTTGCATAGTCAAACCTTTCTTGCAGCATTTTTTTCAGCTAGTTTAATATACAGAGTGATCACAAGAATACATACAATGTTTAGTAGCAAAAATGCAGAAGGTATACATTTCTGTAGGAATTAAAATGACTTCTAGTAGTTCTCCTTGCAAGCTAGTCTTAGTAGCATCAATTCTTTTTACGATTCCTCTGATTCCCTTACATTGTCCATTACCATGTGATATTGCATAGAAATGCCATTTAGCTCTCAAGTTGACATCCGTTTCGTGATTACATAAATTAACAAAGTTCTTTCTATTTTTGTTGTGTATTTGAGTAAAGTATACGCCACATACTGTGTCATCATCAGAACTATAGTACTACTGAGTGAGTTCATTTTCTTAAAACTGCACCGACGCAAGAAATGAAAAACGCACTATTTTTTCCTTTCAACTATGTAGATAATGTTTTTGAATGTGTTTAGGCAAGTTACATAAGTTAATGTACAGTTACATAAGTTAATGAGTATGTTTGTATGCATTGAAAATGTGTGTGTGTATGTGTAGATTATCAGTATAGTCTATGAATTAACTACTTAAGCTGTAAATCAAGTATGAACTACTCATTCATGTTCAAATATTTCTAAGTTATCAAATTAAAATATTTTTTTTATACTTACAATATGTTTTTTTAGTATAATATACAGTAAAACCTCTCAAGTTGACCACCTTTGACGTTGACCACCTGTCTAAGTTGACCGCTTTTGTCAGGAACGGAATTAGTCCTATCTCATATAATGAAGGAAAACCTCTGTAACTTGGCCACCTCTCTATCTTGACCACTTGTCTATCTTGACTATTAATGAACACCAAATTTGATTTGGAGTATTGTAAAAAACCCTTTGTAAATTGACCACTAGGCAAATGCATTAGATTGTACTAAAAGTTTCATCAGTTATGCCTCAAATAAGTAACCAAACATTTTAGAAAAACCTATGAATATTTATGTTTCCATCGAAAAACATTGGACTAATGTTATGTCCCAGAAAATGCGCCAAACTTCAATAAGGAGTTATTTTGTTACAAAGTAGATTACCATGGACACAAATGTACAAGAAAAAAATCAAATGAAGAATTTGAGTCACTTTTGACTTGTTATGAATCTTTAGTAATTGTTAGTATCAAGTAAGTAGTTTTTCATAAGCAATGGGGCAATTTATTTATTTATTTATTTATTTATTTATTTTATTTATTTATTTATTTATTATTTTTTTTTGGATCTATTTGCAGAAATTTTAAATTTGTATGATACTTTACGCGTCATTCTGGTAAATAATCTCTAAAAATATTTAAACAACTTTTTTTCTTATTGTTTTAAAGTAATGTTAAACGATGAAAGTGAGTTTAAAGTATATTCCAATTAGTTAAAAAATGAATGCATGGACAAGAAATGACAAAAAAAAAGTTTTCATTACTAAACTCTATAAGTTGAACACCTGTCTAAGTTGACCGCCAAAGTACTGCACTCCAAGTAGTCAACTTACACAGGTTTCACTGTATTATATAGAGAACAATTTACGTAATTTAAGAAGGTGCAATGAAGTTTTCACTTTTTATTTCTGTTTTAGTGTGTGAATTAACTAGTAAAAGTGCTCAATTTCAAAGACCAGTATCTTTTTTACAAACCAAATACACAAAACAATACATAGAACATGTATAGTACTTGAATAGAATATTTAATTGGCACAGTTATTTTTAATTTCATCCTCTTTTGGTCTACAAGGGTCTAAAAACGTCATTTTTGTCATTTTTCCGATTTTTGAGAAACTAATCTGTAAAGGGTGAAAAAACACACAGAAACAGTTACATATTCTTATTAGCATAGTTCCAGTGATTAGTTTTTGCCGTATTTCATTTTGTGTTTCAGTCCCCTACGCGAGTTATTCCATTTTGAAATGAGTAAAATTTTTACATTTGACCTTGAAATTTAATTAAATTATTTTAAATATTAAGTTACAGCCACATAACTGAGCTTGTAAGACTACAGGGTTCGTACGCTCCTTACAAACTCCTGCTTTTTAAGAAAAGAAAATAAGGGCCCTTAAAACTCCTGAATTTTGCAATTATCTCCTTACAAACTCCTTATTTCTTGATGCTACATGACCTTAAAGATTTTTTTTCTATCTTCTATCCTATACGAGTGATTACGTTATACCGAATTTTACTGGAATTCTGCTATTTTTCCGTCTGTTAATACCGGAAATCCGATTTTTTTGTTAGACTCATGGTTGCCACACTTCCGTCCAAGGGACGGAATTCCGTCTTTTCAAAAATTTCGGCCATCGGATTTTTTTTTCCATGTTCAAAATGATTTTTATAGATGAAACAAATCTTTACTTTTGAATCTCTCACTCTCAAAAAAGGTCTTATTCTTCTGAGGACAACTGGACCATCTGCTAAAGTTAAAAAGATAAGCTGTTTTTTTCCCCAAAAAAATAATTAAAAAAGTCACTCAATCTGTTGATTTCAACAATTCTTATCTTAATCTGGAAAATTTTATTAAAGTTTTTATCACAATGCATCTTATAGCCAAGAATCTCATACCTGAATTTTTTTTAATTACTATTTCTTTGTATGAAATATGAACTATTTATGTAACATGAACTATAAAATCTAAAGCTTTTTTTCTGCAGTATCAAATAGTAAGATTTTTTAATGTATTTTATTATTAAGTTCTTTTTCTGCTTTTACCTCCAAAAAATCTTCGACAATGATATGTTATTTTTTTATTTAGGTTTTAATTTTTACTTAATCTTACAATTTGGTTTTTACTATATAGTTACTCCATCAAAAATTAGCATTATATATGTCTAAAACATCAAACTAAGCGCTAACATTTTGGTGTCGCGAAATGGAGCCACGCGCTTTTCAGTCCTGGCCAATTTTTAGAGTGGCAGCCATGGTTAGACTATTTTCTTCCCCACATCAGAATTTTTTTCCAAATTTCTGACAATTATGCTGTTAAGTATTAACAATATAACACCTTGTAGACTTGTTAAAGTACCATTCTAAATTTTTTTGCTTTAATAAATTCTTTTATTTGCCGTTTTTAGACTTTTGATGCTTTCATTTTGATTAATGCAATCTCTTTGCATCCGATATGAGAACCGATTTTTTTTATTTTTGATGCTAATTATGCTTTTTTGGAGGGCAAATAAATGAATCCTACGAAAATCATGAAGTTAAATTTTCAAGCCAAATTCTGTGTCCATTATGAGAGTCTAAAAGTTAAAATCCAAATCGCTGGTTTAATTTGATTGTTATTAATAATACGTTTATTGTAGAGCTACAAAATGCAATTCTAAAATAATTAACGTAAATAAATTCCTTTATGTGCCGTTCTTTATACTTTTATCATATTCACTTTGAAAATCGCTATCTCTTTGCATTTGCCACGGGTATAAGATTTTTTTACATTTATGATGCTTACTACGCCTTGTGAAGAAGCAAAAAAATTAAGTTCATTTTTATTTTTATTAAAATTATTAAATTCAAAAGTTTTTAACGAAATTCATGCTCTTTAAGAGAGTCAAATGTCAGAAAGTTAAGAACGGAATCACTGGCTGAAATTTATTTTTGTTTCAACTTCTTTAAGTGTTTTAATACATACATAACATCTGTAGTTGGCAGGGTTTGTAATTTTTTTTTATTTAAAAAAAGGACTTTTTTATTTAAATTGTTTGTTTTATTTTAAAAATTTGTAGATATTAATTACTTAACATGAATAAACATAACATATTTTATATAATAGATGAAAGAGTAACTTAATAGCTGAACAGTGACACCACTATTTCCTAGAATTATAATTTTCATACTTTTTAGAAGAAAAACTCTTAAAATTTGTCAGTTTTCTATGTTTATCAGTGCAGAGTCACACAAAAGTTTTGAAATGGTCCACAAAATTTTGATCTATTTTGAAGATTAAAGTAATCTGCACATTTTTTTTTCAAAAGGATCCATAATATTTTAATTGAATTTTCAGTATTTCAATCTTGTATGAGTAACCTTATGTTTCTATGCCAAAATCAAACACAAGCTTCGCCGAAAATTGTTTGTTTTTTTGGCCTCTATTACTTTCAGTTGGCTTATTATAATTCTTATTTTAGCAATTATTTTATTTTTTAAAGTCTTTTTTTTTTTGGTTAAGAAATAGTTAGTACCTGTTTTGTTTTTGAGCAAATACTCATTTTCTAGCAATATCACTTATTTTGATTAATTTTCAAAATAAAACATATTTTGATGGTTAGCCCCCCCCCCTCCCCCGTTCTTGAATTTGTTTCGGAGACGTCTAAGAAGCAGTAAATGCATATTTTACTATAAATTTAGTATTTTTGTGCATTATTTCAATATATTGTATGAAAGCAAAAATAAATAATATTAGAGTTGTGCATATTTTTTCTGTAATATGTTTTAAAAAATGCATCTTTAAACAGGAAACTAGTCCTTAAAAAATGAACTCCTGCAAAACTCCTTACTTTTAATTTTCAAAGTAGAGTATGAACCCTGGACTATCATCTTATGCACTTTAACATCAAAGCATAAAATTAACTGCCATAAATGTAATTCAAATAGATTTTGGTCAAAATGCAAAGGTCTAAAAGTCCCATTTTTGACTACGAAAATGACTTTTGATGACCTCTAAAAAATCAAGGGTTAAGGTTAGAGAAAAAATAAAAGTGGTTTTAAACATCATTCATATGCATCTTTTTGGGATATGAGTTTCAAAAAATTGAAAATGGTCGAGCGCACTCATTCGTTAAATCTGTATGGAATGACCCTTTAAAGTAGTAAATTCAAATTATTATGAAATAATCCAAATCAAAGTTAGAAACAAAAATAGAGGTTTTGCTTTGCAAATTCAGTAAAATTTGCATTAACTGGTCAGTTGATATTTTCTTGTAAATATCAAAGCAGATCCACTGTGATACATTGAATTGTTGATTGCAGCAAATGTAATTTTAACAAAAAAAAAAAAATTAATTAACCTGAAGGTCTAACTCTGAGAATTTCAGCGAATTTCTAACTGGTAATATTAAACAATAGCACATGAAGACTAATTTATCAAAAGGGAACATATCCAACATTCATTTTCCAAAAATGTTCAGGAGGTGAAAAAAAAATGAATTAAACAAAATATAGTTTTATTATATTTTCTGTGCATATAATTGAGTGCAAAGGCATAGCGGATTATGTCTTTGTGTAAGAAGTTTTCATACGTAAAAATAAAGGAGATACCTCCTTTTTAATTTTGGATATGTGCCCCTTTGAACGAAAACCTGAGTGTTGATAGCTGCAACTTCACCAAAACCCAAAAACATCACCACCTAATGTTCTCATATCGAAGTACTTGAATCTAAAATTAGTGGATCAAGTGTTCGTGAGCCTAATAGAACAATTGAGGTAGTGAGAAGCAAAGGGATGTAAGTGGCAAAATTAAAAATTTGGAGATAACCAGAACAAATGGAAGATGAGCCCCTCCTCTGCCTTAGGGCAAGAAATAGTATTAGTCGCCCTGGTGGGTCCTACTGTATAGCATGATTTGGAAAAAAAATTCAATGAAAGCCTACCTAAGATGTAATCTTTAAACGTGTTTTACTCAAAACTTGAAAATGTGCACTTGCATCCCTTTGCTTCTTACTGCCTCAATTGAAGTTTTAATTGTCATAAATTAATGAACTTCATTCGTGGGATTGGAAAGTAAGAATTTTTCTTAGTTTTTTACTTCATTAGTGTTCATAACTGTACTCTTTCATACAATCTAGGATGTAGTAAAATAGAACAACGATAAAAAGGTAACAAAAGTAAGAAGTCTACCCCTGAAACACCGATTAAAAAAAATTCAGAACATTCACATTATTTTTGGTAAAATTCTCAATGCTGAAAAAATTTCATTTTCTAAAACACTAAAATAATAAAGGTAGACTATATTTTTTATGAGGAAAACTTTCCGATTTGTGAAAACCCGGTTCTGGTTAAATTAAACATGTATATCAATGACTTAGTCAATACATTTTCCATCAAGTTCATGGTCTTCAGAGCTTTTTTGATGACACGTTTGCCGAAGAACACTAAGTAGGGATTCAGATTTTGGATATGTGCTCCTTTGAAGAAAAAAGTTTTCATTCAACGGGAAGGATTTTTTTAGTCAACATATGTTCCTTTTTTGTTTGAAATGGCTTGAAAAAATTGTAAGGGACGGATTTGTTACCTTTTGATTGAAAAACCAAATTTTATTTTTTTTTTGTCAACTATGGATTTGTCCCACTTTTAATTCTAGAGAATAGGGGATTTGATTGAGTTCATCTGAAAGATATAGAAAATGCCAAAAAATAAAAAGAAAGAAAAACGAGTTTTTTTTAGAAAATGGATAAGTTGACCTTTTGATAAATTTCTCCTTATATATAATACTCATACCTATATAATAATTCTAATACCGAATGAGCAGTTGAATGCAAAAGGTGAGAGATTACGTTTTAAAGGATTTAAATACTACATAATACAATAAGTAAATTATTCAATAACGAAATTTTAAAAATTCCTCATGATTACTAAAATACTTTTATTAACAAGATGTCTCAAAAAGTAAATGAACCTAATTTCCCATACACTACAATGGATATTTTGACATTAGCTCTTTCCCTCTCACTGACTCTTTCGATTTACTCTCCAACTTAGTTCAAATCTTTTACTTTAAAACAATTTTCATACATAATAAATCTCCAATCTTTTTTTAAACAAAGACAAACAAAACAAAAACAGCTGCTATAAAAATTAAGTGAGAGTGTCTCAGGAATTTGAAAAAATGAATGTTCAAAGCTGCCTAAAAAATAGTAAAACACACCATATAATTTTTACATTGTAGTTATGCATTGCAATAAAGTTTTAAGAAATATTGCAAAAACAATATAACAAAGTAAGAACTTTGAGAAAGAAAAATTGTGTGTGTGGTTTTTTTTCCAGGGGGGAGGGATATACTCATTATTCTTTTCTTTTTTTTCAATGAAAAAATGTCTTGTAAGAAGCCTTTCAGCAATAGTAGTTGCAAATTCATCCATCAAGGATTAATTACTGATATCTTTTTGTGCATAATACGTTTTGCATTCAGCATTTGCATTGAAATTTCAAAATGCATAACTAAGATTGTTATTCCAAAATGTACTTAAAAAAATTTCTCTGAGAAGAAATACTAAGTTTTGTGCTTTGTGTTGAGTTTTTTATCTAACGATTTTTTTTAAATACATATTTTTTGTCACTTATTTTGTGCAAATCGAAATTTGTGGAATATTTTACTTTTATGCAGCATTTTTTCTACCAGTATAAACTACTTCAACCGCAACCCCCTTAAAAAGGCTTACGGCTCCTCTATTTTCATATTTTTTCATGTGGCCGCCTAGATTTTTTCTATAGCACACAAGGGAGGCCACATGGGCCTTTTTGAGAAACCTTGCCTTAGATATATGGTTCAGCTCAAGATTGTTGGCGCTCGGCTTTGGACGAGTACAACTCAAAATTGGTTGAAAATGAGATAAGCATGGGTTACTGTAATTGAGTATTGGCAAAACAAGTTTTTCTTGTGAAGCATTGTTGTTTGTTTATAATAAGAAATAAAATTTAAATGAAAACGCACTAAACTTCCTGATAAGGAGCACACTGAGGAAGTCTTGATTCCATTATCGCATTTACTGCCTCCTCATTTTCTATGAATTCAATGTTTTTGATTCTTCCACTGAGCGCCATGAATGCCAAGCCCCACTATTGATATATTTTAACGTAGCTCAATGTAATTCTTTTAGCCATTGCTCATTAATACTACTATGTAGATAATAAACAAATATCCATGATGCATTAAAGTAATAAAACACAAATACATCAGTAAAAATTGAGTAGAAGAGGGTTAAAAATATTACCAACGGTTTATCATTTTTATCTGTTAGAATTTTCTCCATTTTACTCAGTGTTTCTAATCCACCAACAACCCTGGAAAACAAATTGGAAAACAGTTAGTGCAATTTCAAAGTACATTCACAGTAATGTAGTATATTATATTTAAAAAAAGCATCACTACAAGTAGCATGTTTGTGTTTAGCAGGGGCGGATACAGACTAGCATTTTAGGGGGGGTGCCATAAAAATTTTGTTGGATGAATTAGCCGACTAAACTGCAATATTCGGCAAAGAGTCGACAGAAGCTTGGATGAAACACATGATGACTCGCAGTGCGTTTAGTGGCTCAAGTTTTTGAACGTCTCTTTTAAGTGAGAGGTAAAATTAGCGAAGTTATATGAAAACTTTTGCTATAAGACAGTGATTTGGTGAAACCAGTTAGCACTCACTTCCTGCTGTAATGAATCAAATACACTGATACATTGACCAACCGTTAATGTAGTTAAATTGGATACCGCAATACACAAATCAAAGACATTGTCTTTTGTCCGAAATTTGCAGTTCTTGAGCAAAAGCCAAGCATGACACCCATAAGAAAAGAAAAATATTAGAAAAATGATTAGAAGGTCATGAGGTTTGAGGAGATCTTTTGCTAAATGTCCACAATTACCTAAACTGTGTAAAACTAACTGCTCTAGAGCCATAGCCTGCGTTTCCATCAATCTCATTACTTTTGGGCAAAACCCCCTTCCCAACCCATACAAACCAAAGGGCACACTTTTGTGTACCAAACGATAATTTCTTATTATTATGTGACTTTGCAGTACAATGGTGCACTGAAAAAGCCGCCAGCAAAACTCACGCATCCTTTTAGAGCTGTTGAAAGACTTGATAGTCTATGATAAAACACTTAATATTCTACAGATGTTTTGGTGGTTAGTTTTTTATATTTAATTCTTGTAATAACATACTTCTGTGTAATGAAGTGAAAACAATGTTTGCAAGACTGTTTTATAACCTTTAATCTTTTTAGAAACTTCACAAAACTAATCTTACAATATAATCAGAAAATAAATTCAAATAATTTTTACCTACTATAAAACAAAAAATAAACGTAACAAAAACTCTTTAAACCAACATTTGCAAAAAAATATTTTAAAAGCTAATACGTTTATATTGAAAACTCTAACTTGAAAGTTTAAAGAATCTTTATTTTTGCGTATTATTTCGGAAACTTAAATGCCGCAGGAGAGCAAAACCTTTATTTGACGATTATTTCTGGCTATACTACTCACAATTTTCAACTTGAAATAATTTTAACATTTTTTGAAGAAAATTATAAACTTTAGGCTTCGTGCAAGACACCTAAATATTTTTTGATTCGGATAAATTTTTTTATGTAAGATGTGGGTCAGTAGGAGCAACTTTTTATCAACATGACAAATTGAATTTCGAAAAAAAGTTTTTTTCGATACGCCCTAACCAACACACGAACGCCATTTGAAGAAAACTTTTAAGCACTCATTTGAGTTTATAGACAGTTTTAAATTTTATCTAGGTCAGGTATTCATAAAAGGCAATTACATGTGAAAATGACAATTAATATCTCAAACCTAATGTGTTAATACATACTTTTATCATACATAAAAACTTATCATAACGATTCATATATATTTTTACAAGAAAGTGAGCAAATTGAAAGTAGGTAATTATGCTGAAAAAAAAACATCTTTATGCATAAAGAATAGAAAAGCTTATTTTTTAATAAAAATATTTTTGAAAAAAAAAATAGAACAGACTTCAAAACTGCAGATAAAAATTGCTTTTATTCCAAAAAATCATTTAAAGTTAGGAAGAAAATATTTATACCACTACACAAATATGCTGTTGTCAATGTGCAATGTATGCACTTAAATTTATAGCTGTACATGAATTAAATCTACAAATGATTTTATCTATCATTTTTGCGCCATTTTCAAAAATTATGTTTAAAAGTACTATCAATGGTGTTTGAAGAATAAAATTATTTTTCAGTTTTTACGCCACTTTTGATCTACTAAATAAATTACTCATAAAAATCAATCATATTTTTTTCAAAAATAAATAATACTATTGGAATGTAATTAAGAGGTAAGGACAGCCATAAGGGTGGGAAGAGGAATTTCGAGAAGAAGTTGGATGGGAGTCCTGCATGCCAGTATTTTACCCCAGGGCCAGGTATAGGTTTCAATGTCCCGGCCGAAGAGCAACTGTCTTAAGGCAGGAGATACTTTTGATTGAATTACCGATATCCATTAGGTAATCCAGTATGCCCAGAGTCATATTTGTGAATCAGGATCCAGGGTTCATACTCTATTTGGATGAAAAAATTCCATGACTTTTCCAAGACTTTTTCATGACTTCAATGAAAATTTTCATGACCTCGTTATACGAAGAGAATAGCACTATTTAATCTCAAACTTGATAATATTTGGAAATGAGCATTAGCAAAACGTCTATATGAATGCCACAACCTCATTGAAGCACTTACTCGTAATGGAAAAAATATAAGTGCACACTTAAAAAACTAAACTATTCTTTTTTGTCTTCATCATATAAATTTAAGTAAAGTAAAAATGCAGCGAGGCGAATATGACGATGCTTAAATGTCTGATATTTTTTTTTAAAAACAGGCAGAATGATATTGAATGGGACAAAGGTTGAATGAGTCATCACTAAGTTTCAATAAATTTGCTTCAAAAGTTACCTTTTAGTGTCAACCTTTATATTATATTTATATTTAGTGTCCTTAGCCTTTAATCATCCACGTAACTTGACAGTATTTTGGTTCTTTGAATAAAGCCACATAGTTTGGTCCTTTATGTTTCTAAACTAGAACTTTTTTTGAAAAAACCATTCATTAATGAATCAATCTTCTGATTCAAAAGTATATTTGTTTTAATTACAAATTTGCATATTTTCAAATGTATATAAATTAATAGGTTCAGAAATTCCAGAACACATTTAATTCCCGACATTGAAGGTAGCAGTGGGTCGTATGGATTAGTTTTGTGTGCCGTATGTTGGGCACTACTGTTTTAGAGCATTAGAATTCCTTTTTTTCTGTATTCTATCGCCTGACTTAAGATCTTTATTTTCTAAAACATTCAACAAATTAAGATAAACTCTGATAAATTTAATAATAAAGTCCTTACGAGTGATGGAATCGAACTCGCATGCAATTGAATTGCTTTTTTTTTTTTTGAGTGGGCATGGCAAAACTAAGAACGTGAAATTTTGCTACTACAGAATATGAAACATAAGAAGTGTTTAAAATAACAGTAAATTCAATATAAGTGATGTCCAGGCAGTAAAATCACATCGCAAAAAATGGCAAGCAGCTGCGACAGGAGTGGATGCAATGAGATTTCTAAATTCAGATTTGATTTTTGGATCGTTCAATTTTCGACTTTTAATAGCTTTTATGTGCTATACTGTTAAATCACTCAAGATTTCTAATGCTCCTTTAGCTGCTGTTCTTTTCTCTTTGTCCAGGAAATTTTTCCATGACTTGAAATAAATTTCCATGACTTTCAATGAAAATTTCAATTTTCCATGACTTTTCCAGGTCTGAAATTCTGTTATTTTTTTCCATGACTTTCCAGGATTTCCATGACCCGTACGAACCCTGAGGATCTGACATTGGTGATGATGTTTATTTGCTTGGATGGAGCCAGACATAATTACTGCTTTGTTGGAATCAATATAAGATAACCACTTTGAAGTTTTTTCAGTGATGTATAATAGGAAGGATCATTAGAGACGGAAATGTTCATAACCCTGTAGTTGTAGTGCCCAGGGCCGTCTGAAGAGGGAGACGAGCGCGGCAAACGTCCCCGGCGCCACAAAATGAGGGGGCACTGCAAGGCACCCATCATTTTATATATCACAGATGCACACTCATAGACACACAAAATAGAGAATCATTGCAATGCTTCTCTATTTTTTTCCTAGGGTATGAAAATAGTCCTCTCTTTCCATCTCCAAAACATTCGTTTCCTTTGTATCATTGAAACAGATACAATTTATGAGAATATAACTGTTTATAATCAAACAAAAGACCCTTCTCCTTCATCTAATTCCAAAGAAATTTCTTGGAATTCTGCCCCTGCATGCAATGATGTAACCAGAAAAAAGTTTTAGGAAGGCACATTGATTAAAAAAAAAGAAAGAATTTTTTTTTTTTTTTTTTGATCTGATAGGAAAGAGAGGGGGATAGAGGGGTCTCAGCAAAAGTTTCTAGAAATTGAAGCCCCTTAAAACGCGATTGTAGGCCATGTTCATTGACGCTAGGGTAAGGAGACTGTTTCCAATCTTTTTTTCTTTTTTTTAAATAAATAAATTGAAATCAACTTCTTCTTCCCCTCTGCTAGTTTTCGAAATTAGAGTATCAAAAACGCAACTTTAAACAAACTCTGAAGGTTTTATGAAAAGGAGGGGCTGGAGTCTCACTCGGAAAAAATTTTAAAATTAGTCCAAGAACTTAAGCAATGTTTTATATTAAGGGGCTATTCCACTTAAAAAAATTTAAGTGTCATTCAAAAAACCCATTGCTTGTGATATTAAAGAAAAGTGGTATGGGAAATCTATCCCGAATATTTTCTTAAAACTCAAGTTTTAAAATGCAATTTTGTTAAATGCCATATTTTGGAATATTAGGGCCAGTAATGTTTTGAATTTAAAGCTCCAAAAACGCAATTATGAGCGATTTTTGATGTTGTTGAGTATTTGGGAGTTTTCTCATAAAACTTACAACTATTTGATCAAATGAATTTTATCTTTGTTTTTAACGTACGTATATGAAAGCTGGTATTAAATTGGTACAAGTTAACTAAAAAACTCTTGAAAAGAATCATTGGATGAGTCCAGATTGAAGTTTAATTTTGATGTAATTTACTTTGATAAATACATTTTCTATTTATATTATTAATTATTTATTCGTGTTCCTAGTTTGATCAGTATGAGTAACTAATTCAACTTTAATTGATAATTTTTTATCTTGTGGGATAACATTTTACTAGATAAATATTTGAATTTTGGCAATTTCCATTATTCAAATTTTTTTTTTTTTTTTTTTGGATTATTAATGTTTCAAATATTAGAAACAAATTCATTATTTGTGTTTTAATTTGTATTATGCATAGCCATCTGATTGTTCTGTCAATTAATATGTAGAAAATGCAAGTACGTGTTCACATGTGTGATGCACTAATGTTATAACTAACTTGATTTTTCTGTGTGTATAGGGGAGAGGGGCGCCAGAAAACTTTTGCCCCAGGCACCGCCAGCTCTTCGAAGGGCCCTGGTAGTGCCCTGTAATTTCTGTGCAAAATTTCAAACCCTGGGAAAATAAATATTTTCTATTTTTACAAAAGCTATAATTATGAAAATTTGGTTAATCCTTTTTAAAGAAAATCAGTATTTTTGGCTTAAAAAGAAATGTATAACATAGCATTTTAAAGATTGAATACTGAGCAGTAACAATTTCATATAATAAAAATTATGTAGCTTGCTTTTCAACTCTTTAAATATACATATATATATTGAACTTTAGATAAATTTCTTCAGTTTATTAAAGTTTTTTTTTTTTTTTTTCACTATCATTTTATGCCTTCACCAGTAAGAAAATCAGATTGAGCAGATTCCAGTTAAAATTATTCTCTGTATCAAACTTGCCTGAATACATATGCAAAATACATAAACTTACTCTTGGCTATAGGGGAAAAGAAGGCAATGCAATGAATCACTTACTACCAGGGCCGTATCCAGAGGGGGGGCCTGACGGGCCCGCCCCCCCCCCCCCCGAAACCCGAAACGTTTTGTACCGTGAAACAGAAGGTTTTTTTTTTAAATTCCTAATGTCAGAAAAGGAAAATAACAAAGTTTTTTTAATTCTTAATTTTGCTACTGTTCAAAATTTATAATATTTTGCAGAAATACAGAAAAAGCAGTTCTAGTTCTCATTAGCTTCAAGACATACTTCAAATTTAGACCTTTAATTAGGACTTCCTGCTCTCTTTCCCAATTCAATTCAGGGCAGTACAGGGTTAAAGCAGGCCCTTTGTCAGTTCGGTAGACTTTTCAGTTTGGTAGACTTTTCAAGTCTACCAAAGTCTTTTTTTGGGGGGAGGGGGCCCTCCGTATTGTTTACCCATATTTTCAACCCTAGGTTTAAAAATATTGGGCCCTATTTAAGCTCGGGCCCGGGCGAACAGGTGTTCCTTCTCCCCTCTGTGCACGACCCTGCCCTCCTCCCCCTAAAACTCTTATAAAACTTACACTGTACTGATTTCGAGCCGGGGACTCCCCAAAGGCTAGGCCCCTAGTTTCCGATTAGGAGAGTATCTTGTTACCAAGATGTACCAGATTCAGCTCCTTGATACATCCTGAGTAAAAAATGCAAAAATCACGATTCTCGCGTTTTCGTAGCATAATTTTCAAGATCATTTTTGTGACTGATATGTTTCTTGTATTTATTTAATGCCGAATTCAGTATCATGGAAGTTCTTTTGTTATTGCTTGTTTTTTTTCTTACTTCTACTGCATACTGTTAATACAGTAAAACCTTTGAAGTTGACCACCTGTCTAAGTTGACCACTTTTGTCAGGAACGGAATTAGTCCTATCCTACATAATGGAGGAAAACCTCTGTAACTTGACCACCTCTCTATATTGACCACCTGTCTATCTTGACCACTAATATACACCAGCTTTGATTTGGAGTATTGTAAAAAACCCTTTGTAAGTTGACCACTTGGCAAAAGCATTAGATTGTACTAAAAGTTTATTCAGTTATGCGTCAAATAAGCACAAATAGACATTTAAGAAAAACCTATGAATATTTATGTTTCCATCGAAATACATTGGGCTAATCTTAAGTAATGCGCCTAACTTGAATAAGGAGTTATTTTGTTGATAAGTAGATTACCACGGTTACAAATGTACAAGAAAAAATCAAATGAAGAATTTGAGTCACTTTTAACTTGTTATGAATTTTTAGGAATTGTTAATTTCAAGTAAGTAGTTTTTCATAAGCAATTAGGCAATTTTTTTTTTTTTTTGATCGATTTACAGAAATTTTAAATTTGTATGATACCTTACACGTCATTCTGGCAAATAATCTCTAAAAATATTTAAATAACATTTTTTCTTATTGTTTTGAAGTAATGTTAAATAATGAAAGTGAGTTAAAAATATTCCAATTAGTTAAAAAATGAATGCATGGGGCAAGAAATGACAAAAAAAAAGTTTTCAGTACTACCATGTACCCTCTATAAGTTGACCACCAAAGTACTGCACTGCAAGCGGTCAACTTACACAGGTTTCACTGTAAATTTAGTATAAGAAAAAAAAAACACTTACTCTACTCTCTTTCATTTTCTGCACTACTTGTGATTGAAAAAAAAAAGTTTGTTTCGAGAAATATTTCGTTGCATTTATTTTCAACTTAAAACGGGTGTGTCTTACAAAGTTATAATCATTTTGTAAGACTGTGCAACCAACTTTTGAAAAGTGTGAATAAAGAGCTTCAAATAATTTCACCTGTTCGAGAGTCTTTGAAAATTATTTAAGTTTTTGAAATTCCATGAAAAGTTCTTCCATTTTGTATCTTATCAAGAAAATAAAGTATGAATTGTCCAAATGGCCAGATTATTACTCTTCCGTTCTTATTTTCTGAATGTCTACACCATTTCTTTTAAACTGTTTTGTACAATTTTCATACTGTAGGGCATTTAATGAAAAAAAAATGGGGGTAGGGAGAGTGATCAAAAACAAACTTCACTAAAAGTCGATATGAGCAGATGACGAAGTGCTTCTCTTTTCTCCTCTCTCGTTTTTCCTCTCTGTCTATTAAGTTCCATGATTTGTCGAGCAAGCAATTTTTATTTTGTTTGATCTTGATTTGCAAAAGAATGTATAACTTTTAAAAGACTTTGTTTGCCTAGTTTTTTTTTTTCATATTTTTGTGGTCTCAATTACCTAATATAAGGCCTCAAAATACAGATTTTTTTTTCGAAAATTTCTCGGGGGGAAACCCCCCCCCCCCCCACGGACCCCCTGAAATCATGGATGTTCTACATCCGACTTAAAGGGATACTCTCCTGTTATCCTTACCACTACAAGGTGAATAAGAAAAATGATAAGAAATTAAAATAACAACATCCAAACAGTGGAATCATTAAAAATCGAGACAAAAAGTCTTCTATGTTAACATTTTTATGCGTTTGTTGTGTCTATATATACTATATGTGTGTGTGTGTTAGGACAATGTGCTAATCCGGGCCCCTCCCGAAAAAAAATTCTGGATACGGCCTTGCTTACTACATCAAACAATATGAAAGGTTTGCAAGGCTTAATAAATGACAACTATTCCATAGCAAAAAGTGATACAAATTAAGTTCTTACCTTCCAAAAATAGAGTGTTTTTTATCCAAATGCTGACAAGATCGATATGTAATAAAACTGGAAAAGAAATAAAATTAGTTCACAATCCATTTTTAAAACTTAATTTGTTATTGAATGGAGAATGTATTTAATTAATGATACTCATTAGGCAACACATTAACGGCTTTTGTACTGATTTTCACATATATGAAATTCATTTACATATAATGCAGTACTTAGAGATGCAACATAGATGCAAAAACATCAATACTCAAAATTAAAAGGTTAATGGTATTGATGCTCTAACCACAAAACATAGATGATTTGAAACATCAATGTTCAGAAACGTTACATTTTAACTATACATTCATGCACAGTAACTATGCTTTTATAGGAGAACTGAGCTTGCAACCTGTAGAGTAAGGTCACCAGTAACAGACAGCTATAAGTTTGGATTTAAATAATAAGAGTTTTAGGCGGATAAAACTGATGTTGCTGTGGTCCATAAATACGGTGCAACCATCTAGTGTTATCAGAGTGAATTTTATGAGCCAGTTGGTATTTACAAGGCAGTGGTGGAAGGTTTTGAACAGACACCACCAGGTCAAATAGTGTTTCACGTTCATTTGAATTTAATAAGGCTTTAGTCCTAAAAATAAAAAACTTTGCACATTTTGAAGAGAAAAGGGAATTTTGTCCATTACTCATCCTTTCCTCATCCGATCTGTAACTGGGTATCATCAAATTTGTCGGTGTCTGTCATTGAGGTTCGGATCTTTTTTCAAAATCCAGCAAATAAAAATAGAATTAACTAATTCAGAGGATCCAGAAGCAGCCAAACGTTAGATGCAATGTAGTTGCATAAGAGAAAAATAATTTTAAAATTCTAAATACATTAAAAGGCTCAAAAAATTGAGTTAACCCAGGAGCAATGTCTTAAGTACGTATGTTACTGGTGCCGTTATCCTATAGGAGGGTTAAACTGATGTTGCTGTGGCCCATCAATACGGTGCAGACATCTAGTGTCATCAGAGTGAATTTTATGAGCCAGTTGGTATTCACAAGGCAGTGGTGGAAGGTTATGAACAGCTAATGCAAGGTCAGCTGGGTGCTTTATGTTCATTTGAATTTAACACGGTTTTAGATCTAAAAATAAAGAACTTTTGCCCATTTTGAAGAGAAATGGGGAATTTTGTTTATTACTCATCCTTTCCTCATCCTGTCTGTTACTGAGCATCATTAGATTTTTCGGTGTCTGTCACTGAGGGTCGGATCTTTTTTCGAAATCCAGCAAATAAAAATAGAATTAACTAGTTCAGAGGATCTAGAAGCAGCCAAATGTTAGATGAGATGTTGTTGCATGAGAAAAAAATAGTTTAAAAAGTCTAAAATACATTAAAAGTCTCAGAAAATTGAGTTAACCTGAGAGCGATGTCTGAAGCATGTCTGTGACTGGTGCTGTTACCCTATTTATTGATTTATTACTAAGATTTTCGAAAAATCAAAGCAGAGTTCCAAATGATAATAATAATAAATGAATTATTTGGACTTCAAATTTAGCAATGCAAGATACACTGTAAATAATACAAGATAACGCATGAGTAAATAAGTAACTCATGAAAGTATTTAAAATACAAAACATTGAAACATCTAACACAAATTAAAAAAATTATTATTATTTTTATTTATTATTATTATTATTATTATTTATTATTATTATTATTATTTATTTATTTATTTATTTATTTTTTTGTGTGTTCTGACAGATTTACTGGTTGACCCGGAAAGCTGATTTCATGAAGTCGGTGATTAATGGGGTGAGTTTCATATACGATCAGCTACATGGCTAACTGAGTAAACCAGTCGCTCTACTCAAACAGGCCCAAATTTTCATCTGAGTAATAATTTAAAAAATATATAATTATTTAAGGATTATACAGATAAGAGGCTTAAAAAGTTTTTTATTTATTTATTTTTATTTGCTTTTAATTTTTGTATACTGCCGTGCTAAGCACAGATGTGGTATCTGCAGTAGAGATCAAAATGAGAAATTGATGATTAAAGTTTTACAACTCGTTTCTTTGATTTATGACTTAATTAAATGCTCAACTTGCGGTAGTTGTTTCGTAAATAACTTATCTAAAAACCGTAAGAGAGTATTTTTGTAAAAATCTTAATTTAAAATTAAGAAATGTAGTTACCACAAATTTTCTTTTCAAAACCATTTCATATGCTAAGCTATTTTCACCGTAAGTTACAATTACTAGGCATTTTTAGGGGTATCTGCACAGATACTACAAAAGTAGCTTAGAAAAACGTCCTCAATGTATCATTAAATAATAGTGAAAACATCTGCTTTCTTTGGACGTAGCTGTTTCCCTTTATTTTGTTAATACAAATCTAACAGAATCTACCTTTTGAAAGATACCATTTTCAAAACTCTGAACAGTTCTGTAATCCATAACAATTTTCTGTTTTTTATATTCAAAGAATGTGTTTTTTTTTTATAATGTTTTATTTTCTAGATTCATTTTTACCGAGCATAGAGATAATTTTGGCAGCAGACAATACTTAAATAAAAATATTACTGGCCGTAGAATGAAATGAGTTTTTTTTTGCTTGAAAGAATTAGATATGAATATTTTACATGCATTTCATTTTTAGAATTTGCATTTTAAAAAAACATTGAAATAGAAAAAGCTTAATATTTACTTTAACAATTATGCAAAGTTGTATTAGTTTTTATTATCAACCTGTATCAACTATTCAACGGTAAACTAATTTTAATATTCTATGTTACAATAAAATGCTACATTACTAAATATGCTGCTTTACTAAGGTATAAAGGACGTATCTACAAATTACTAAGGAAAAAAGTGGTAACTGCGCAGATACCACTTTAAAGGCTTAGTATTAGTCACTTACGTTCAAATTGTCTTAGCAAACTAAGCAAATTTGCAGTTACGACTTTTTTCTTAAGGCTTTTTTTTTATTATTTCGCGTTCAAAAATCGCCAAAAAACTTGAGATTTAGATAAATTAAATTACTAACGACCACCTGGTGACAATAACTCAATTTTGATAAAATGTGCAGATACCACATCTGTGCTTAGCACGGCAGTATAGTCATAAATGAAGGAGACATAATCCAATTATTTAAATGAATTGAATAGAGGATGCTGATGAACTAGGACTAGCCTAGCTGTGCTTAGAGCCAGTTGCTGGTTGTCACTTTTGTATTTGTATATTTATAATGTAAATAAATGCTAGCAACAGTAACACTTATGTACTATCAATATGATGTTATAAATATTTTGAATAAATAAGAAGTATTAAAGTGCTGAAAATAAAACAAAAACAAAGTAAACAAACAAAAAAATACCTATGAAATGGCAAACATTATTGTAACAAGTAAAGTTGAAGTATTATGGATCAGACTGCTGGAAAGTATCAGAATTTTTTGAACATATTATAGACCCTCAATAAAACATGTAAGATATAAATTTAGAATTCCTTAGAATAATAAAGATATACTGAGTACAACTGTATGCATTAAATATTTTTAAAGATTTGGCTGAAAGTAACTTACAACTGAGATTTGTTGGTATTAGGGCCAGAATTGGCCATGCTTAAAATTCCTCTACCTTGATGGCTCAAATTGGGAGCAAATTCATCTTCGAAGGGTTTCTTCCAAACAGATTCTCCTCCTGTACCAGTGCCAGTAGGGTCTCCTCCTTGTATCTATAAAGACATAAATTTTTTATTTAAGAGGACTCATCAGACAGAAAATTTCTAGCTTTCGGAAGAGAGAGAGAGAAAGCTGTAGCGTTTTCCTTCCCCTCTACGTGGAGCGGCTGACAGGTTTTGGGGGACGTCTTCCCCTCTATGCTGTCACCGCTCAAAATTTATTGGCAGGGGAAGAGGGTCCGTGTATAGTATTGGATGACCACATACAATTTTTGCGTTGACTCTTTTAGCGCATTTTAGTTTCGACCGAAATCTTCTACACAATCGGTGTTTTGTGCCTAAATTTCCTTTCCTTATGCACTGAAACACGAAATTTTGTTAATTTTATATTCGTTATTTGTTTTCTAAATTTGATTTATTAAAATGCTTTCACATGCTACTTTTTATGCACAAGAAGGATATGCAGTAGGATCATTAACATTTCGTTTTCCTTCGAAACGCAGCATTATCAATCTGCAAATCAAAAGCATTTGCAGGATTGATAAAACAAATTATGGATCACGTTGCGATTCGAATTTGGCGCTCTTGTTCATCAAATATTACCGCATCATTACCGCCAGCACCAGGCAAATGGGCGCGAAATTCCTGCAGTCTGGCTGAACTCACCAAAATGAAACAATTATTCAAAATTTGAGGAATGTGCCAAAACAAGGCCCCCACCCCCCTCCCAATTTTAAAGAAACGACTTAGACTTGAAATGATATTTTCGAATAAAAGCAAAACTGTTACTTTTGAAAACAGTTATATTCCAGTACTAGCTCTTACCCGCGGCTTCGCTCACGTTGATGTAGTTTTTTTTCAATTGATTTAAGTTAATGGTCATTACAGGCAGAGGTCAAATAGTTACCAAAAAATTGTTTGTCTCTAGTTTCGTCGACATTTCAAATTGTCTGTCCCCTTAAATGTATCAAAAGGTATGATTAAAACTGAAAATTAGGGGGAAGGGGAGTAAATGAAATGTCGGCAAAACTGAGAAGACACCCAAAAATCACAAAAAATAAATCACGAAAACGTTCAGGTGTTGCAAAGAAGTCATGGGTAATTCCCAAAACAAAACCTATTCGAGTGAGGTCAACTATTCTTAAATAAAGTGAAACAGTTCCCTTATAATCCCGATCTCCATCAAATGCATAATATCCAGCGCTACACCGGCAATCTAAATTATTGTATAATGTATAACTTCTTACCGTAGAAATCGTCCCAAAATGGGATCAACAATGATGCTACCCGAAATGTTTCCAATAAACAGTAAAAACTTGGCAATAGGGAAGTATTCGATTTTCTAATTTTATTTTTATTTGATAGAGTAACATACATGAACATCATCTGCGAAAAAAATTTTACGATACGACTAATACTTTTTTTTTAAATAATTTTTTAAAGTTCACGCGCGAGTGACGTCATTTGCTTGTAAGTCCTTTGACTGACGTCACTGCCGCGCTACGAGGCGGCGGGGTTGGCTAGGACAAAGAAGTGCTTGGCGATCTTTGGGGGAAGGCGCGGGAAAACAAGAGCCTTCTAACAGCAGCGCGCATAAAAGGCTAGTGAAAATCCTTTGCTGTCTGTAGGGTTTAATGCATTCTGCGATTGTTTTTAATTTGATTTTCTTTGTCATGGCTAGTAGAATCAATTACAAGTATTGCTTCATTCCTGGATGCGTATCTACATCTAAAAAAACTCCTCACAAGCGATTTGTTATTGTTCCGTCCCAGCAGGATCTTCGAAAGAAGTGTTTTCAAGTGTGTTTATTAATTAAAATTTGAAAATGAAAATTTGCACTTCATTTTAATTAAAAACTATGTCAAGTGAGAAATGCAATTTGAAATATATGTTCACAACTGTTCATAAATAAATGTTTAATAAGCATATGAGATATTTTTTAAAAAAATGCAAGTAAACAAAGGAATTTAAACCCTGCACAATAAACTTAAATAGAAAGTAATAGATGCATTACTATTTCCATTTTAATAACAATGCAAAAACTATTAATACTTTCTTTTTAACATTCAAACTATCTTCAAATTTTAACTATTGCAAATTTATAATTTAAAAATACATTTTCAGTTTATCACCAGAAGCGTTTCTATACATACAAGACCTTTCTCACCTGCAAAAAGGTACTTATTTTATGAAATGAACACCATTTTCAAATTTATTATTTTTATCAAAAGAGCAAAAAAATATTTTTTTCCTTTTTTTGCTAAGTTGCACAAAAACTCAAGGATAATTAACATGTATTAGTGGATTTAAAACAATTTTCCACAAAAAAAAAAAGCAGATCAACTTTTATTGCCAACAAAGCGAAAAATTTTCATGCAAAAACTGCTCTAAAACTTAGTACTGGAATCACTTGCAGTAGGGTTGTTACAAAATGCGCGCCTCATTAAAAGCCGCCAAGTAAGAACTGGAATAGCACTCTTACATTGTAATTTATATATTCAGATAAAAAAAAACATCGACACACAAATGGAAATGATCAATCTTGATAAGGGAAACTAATGCGAATAATATGAACTGCAAACATAGACGGATATGTACGTACAATTTTAAAGAATAACAATGGTGAAACTTTGTTGTCTCACTCCCCGTACTTCTAGGACATTAAATCTCTCGTCCCTTCGAAAAAAGTCAAACACCATGAATGACTTTACTTGAGGAAGGTTATTGGATTGACCTTTCGTGAATCCTAGCCCCATGATGGAAAAAATGCTGGTTAAATGCTTTAAAAAGGCTGAAAAAGACAGTACTATTCACCTCCTGGTAGGCGCAACACGGCATGGAAATGGAGCTCTGATCGGAACAGGGAAATGACGTCAGCTGCTGACGTTTTAGGCCACACCTCTTTTTTGCGCATCGCTCTTTAAAAAATTCATAAAAAAATCAATCGTTGGTTTTAAAAATCCGGCCATAGTGAATTTTTGTGTTTTGTAAGCCTGTCAACATTGTGCAATAGTTAAAATTGGAATATTTGATAGGTTGATACTTCCCTATTGTATGAAATTGTGTGCAAAGACAAAGTAATGGAAGTTTTTGCGCTGTTTATGAATTTGCGAATTAGTTGGCGAATTATTTTACGTGTTAACAAATTTAAAGAAATGGCGATATTCGGTTACATGGTGAAAACCGAGAAACACAGTACTGCGTAGTCTTTAGCTTCAAAAACAGCGACAGTTGAAAAAAATGCCAAATGCCTTAGCTACTGAAATGATTCCACAAAAAAAGTTTGGCTAGATTCCAGCTGATCGATTAAATATACCCAGTCAATACAAATAAATAAAAAAAAACTATTAATTGCCTCAAAGTTGCATTAAAATGGGAAAAAAATCAGCCAAATCCATGTATTATTTGCCAATCTTGTGCAAAAATCTTACTTCAAGATTTGACTTGAGAAAAGCCTTGAACAGTCACGAAAAGCAAAGATAGTCAACAATACAATAGTCGCTATCGACAGGGAGTTGAGATGATACACTAAATATTGTATTGAGTTAAGGAAAGCCTTCGAACATGGAACTAAAAAGCTCATAACTCGTTTTTTATTCTACTTAGAAATTTCGAAAAGGTGCCATCTTCAGCAGAAAAATCAGAGCTTTCGATGGACATATAATGTTAATATGTGCAAGTATTTTTTCATCCCCATATTAGAGAATTTATACTAAAATTGTGTTTTATTGTCTCCCAAAGGGGGTTTTGCCCCCCATAATGGGACGAAAACTACCCTATGTGTTATTCTGATGCATAAGCTAAATTATTGTGAAGTTTCATCAAAATCCATTTAGTAGTTTTTGCGTGAAAGAGTAACAAACATCCATACATCCATACATCCATACAGACAAACTTTCGCATATATAATAGTAGTAAGATTATTTTAATCTTTTGCAATCTATATTCTGTAGCATTTGATCTATTTCAGCCTCTGCTTCACATTTTAAAAGTCGATTATGAAAATTACGTTTAAGAACTTCATTGGCCGCTGCGACACCATCGTTAACTTTCTAACCAGAAGTCAGTAAATTTAATAATCAATTAAATTTATCCTGATTTAATTAAACACACTGGTATGATAAATTATAAATTCATTTGTAGAAACGTGAATCGAAATAAAAGTAACGGAAAAAGAATGATTATGAAAATTTTTCCGCATTAATTTCCATATTTGTCAAGCTGTATGGGAATGACAGAATCCTTACCCCCCCCCCCCCCACACGCCACTTATTGAATTATCAGGGAACGTATTTTTCAGACTTGAAACATACTGTTTTAATTCATAGGGTAAATTTTAGAATTAGTAAAGCGTTCGAAAAAGAAAATCAAATTTGTTTCTGAAGTTTTTTAATCAGAGATTGCAATCTTGAATCATTACTTACCTTTTTTTTTCAATGTCCTTTTTTTCTCTTTTCGAATTTGTGCGTAGTAGTTGATTTATGTATGTTTTTAAAAGCAAGAGTTTTGAATAAATTTCAGGTTTTATTTTCAGATTTTTTGTTTACGCTAAATGTTTCACGAAAAGAATACTAATGAATCGAAACAGTGTAAAAGTTATACCATAAGAACAGTGGCACCCAACCTGCGGCTCGAGGGACACATACGATCTGTGAAGTTGATACGTGTGGCCCGTGGTCTTCTTTAAACTCAACAAATCGAAAAGCACGTTTAATGAGAACGTCAAAAATTGAGCTAAATATTCAGAATTGGTTTCTGATAAACTGATGCAATTAAAAAAAGATGCATCAAGTAATGATTACATCAATCATTGGTTTTTAATTTTCATTCCTTTTTTCTCGTTTTCACACGTAATTAAAAAAAATGTTGAACATTTTCAAATTTTTGTTATTTCCTGAACCGCTAGAATCATTTTAATATGAGGTGTGGTCTCAAGTAGAAAAATGTTTGGCACCACTGCCATAAGAGATCAAAAAATCATCAAAAATATTTTTTATTTCAGTATGAAGTATGAGTTTAATAACTTTATTTCTGGAAACACTTCTGAAAACAATTGCAAAAAAATGTCCCCTGTGGCCCAAGCTCGCTTATTATAACTCCAGTTTATTACGTTTTATCTGAAGTTTGGATTTTTAAAAATTGGAAAGTTTTGTGTATTTGCATGAAATGAAATTACATACCTTTCCTAGCATCCGTTTTATTTCTACCTACATTCGTAGCATAAGATGGGAAAACGCAGAACTTCGAGGCTGTTAAGAAACCTCTCTCTAAATGTTAAAATTATGTGCTCAAACTTCACAATCATTATTTTTTACATAGGTGAAACCAAATGGGAGAGTAAAACCAATAAAATAAAAAATAATAAAAAGGCTTATTTTGGACCACTCTAATTTACCATGCTGTTTCGTATAAGCTGAAAAAGATGCCATCATAAACAGGGGCGGATACAGAAAAATCTTTTGGAGGAGACCCGAAAATTGAATCCCCTCCCCCCGCCTTTTCGATGTTTAACAACAGAGTTTTGATGACTTTATTTTTAATGGTTTTGCGGTCAATGACTCTACTTCTAAATATAGGAATATTATGCACTAATATATTTTGAATGTGGACGGAAAACATCTTCAACGTTTCAAGCTAATTAAATACTAAACCCAATTTAATATCACCGAGATGCTATACAATGAGCGGTTTTAATTAGGAACATTGAGGGAAATGTTATTAAATAAACCCATCTCTCATTTGAGTTTTATAAATTAATTTATATTTTAACTACAAAATATTATTTTAGTAAGAAAATCATAACTTCATAAAACATAAGTTTTATTGAAGAATTCAGAAACTATTTTTGTGTGAATTTCAAAGCAGTTACTGATTGTTTTTAAAGTCATGACACAGTTGAGATAACACATTGTATTCTACATGCCGTTTCCATTAATAATCATGATTTTTCCAAGAAACTACCATCATGTGATTTCTATCATTTTGCATTTTTTATGAGCTGAAAATGAAATCTATTATTTGGCAAATAACTGCCTGGATCAAAATGACTTTTTTAGGCGAACCTGCACATTTTTTTTTTTTTAATGTTAATTATTGATTCCATAAAAGAAGAATTAGTAGATGAATGGTGATAAACATTCCCTAGAATTCGAAACCAGTGAGTTAAATGTATTCTGCCACTCTGGACCTCTGACTCTAGTATTACTTCTTTAGCAAACAAGAATGCTTTTATTCGAAATATGCTGTGTGTGTTTTGTGCCAATAACCTATATAAGAAATGCAAAAAAGAATTCAATTAAAAATAATTAATAAAATAGTTAAATTAATTCATCCCTTTGGGGGGGGGCACCCCTAAAATCCGCTACTGATCATAAACTTATGATTTGCTTTCTGACCCGCCATAACTCTTCTAGGTAAGCATATACATATGTATTTTTTTTTAATGTTAATTACTAATTCAATGAAAAAAGAAGTAATAGACAAATCGCGATAATATATAACCCTTGGGTTTAAAACCAATGAGTTACATATCTTTTTTCTTACTATCCTTAAATTCCAATAATACTCGAAAAGCAAACAAAAGTGATAAGGGTAAGTTCAAATTTTCTTCTAGGTATATTCAAATATTCTTTCCTTTTTATATAATGTAATAATTTTAAAAAATATATAGTTACATTGTGACAAAATTAATTGAAAATTATTTAATGGGTGAGTTCAATTAATTTTATCCCTTCGAGAGAAGCACGTAAACTCTCAATCTCCTCCCCCCCCCCCCCCCCCCCGAAGATTTGCAACTGCATTAAAATCGTGATGTAAATACTTTTAAAGCTTAAATTTTGTGTTTATATTATAATTTTACAAAAAAAAAAAAAAACCCGCAATTATTTATTAAAAAATAAGCAAAATTAAATTTATGTAAGAGCGTCATTTTTGCCAGGTTTTTTCCTCGCAATTCTCAAGCGAAGGAAAAAATCTTTCCAGACAGCTCTTTAGGACAGTCGATCTGTGGAGAAGCAGGTGGAGAAGAAACACGCCCACAAGTGGGGTGCTGACCGTTTCCCCGAAAAGACCATAAATCACTTGCATAGAGACGAATCTCGTACCTTCGTAAAGGGGGATGGAAATTTTTAGTTTGTGAATTGGAATAGGCTCACCATTTATTTGATTACTGTTGTTCTATTAAAGCTATCGAAAATATTTTAACATCTTTAGAAAGCTGAGATTATACACTATGCTTCTATTTTTTTAAAAATCCGAATACTCCTCCTGGTTCGTCAAAAATTCACCTTTTCTCAAAGTTCAACTTCAAGTTTGTATAAAAAAATTTTGAATTATTTTAATGAAAAACCGCAAAAATAGAAGCACTCTATAGTCGTCACAGATTAAGTCAAAAAAAAGAAAAGTTTGAAAATCTCAATTTCCCGATGAGCTATCGCAAGAATGAGAAGACATTCTGTCCCGTAGGTTAACATAGGGATTCGAAAACCGGGAATCTATCTGATGCGGCCTCTTAAGGAGTTATACCATTTTAAAGAAAAAAAAATTAATATGCATTTTAACCAGCAATAATTTCAACAGTTATTTTACTTCTATAAAACATAATAACAAGTTCATAATGGAAATTATGTTTGTAGCTGAATATGTAATAGCAGAAAGTCTAGTTTTGTAATTTTAAAGAAACAAGTTTCTTACTTTCTTGAAACATATAAGATAACAGGTTTTTGTACAATAGGGATTAGAAAATATTTAAAAACTAAATGAACTTTTTGCAATACCATACTGCTTTCAGAATAGAATACTCACATGTCAATAGCATCATTCAGTAGCTCAGATAAAAATATTTAAGGTACCAATATTTTAAAATATTTCATAAGTCTATGCAGAATTTACAGTAATAAAGAATCCCTTCTTGCATCAAAGATGTTTAGAACTTATATTTGTATGAAATAAAAACGTATTTTTTTTCAATCACACAGATAATATTTTGAAAGTTAGTTATTTGATTTATATTTGGGTTTTACCTTATAGCATACATAACACTTCAACAAGCAATTATTTTTAATTACTGAAGCAAAAGCAAATCCGAATATATACTCACCATAAAGTTCTTTATAGAACGGTGGAAAATTGTTCCTTCATAATAGCCTGATTTCGCTAACTTAATAAAGTTTTCACAAGCTTTTGGTGTAATATCACAGTGTAACTCCAAGTTCAATGGTCCCAAGTTTGTAAGAATTTGAGAATAACCCTTTTTCTTCACACGAGCATATCTTACCACAGCATCATCAAGAACAGCTAAAGATGAAAAAAATATTTTACAGTAAAGAAATAAAATGAATGTAACTACAAGCTCACCCATAAACCAATTGGGGGGGGGGGGGAGTGTGCAGCAGCGGAGCCCCTGAAGTCCCGTCCCTGTTTACCAACTCTATCATTAACTATACTGCATTCATGGGAACAAGAGACTCGACAAGGACAAGAACCTATTGCTGCCAAGCAGATGGTGAATGCCAATTAAAACTTTTTTTTATTCCAGAGAAAATCTCTAAAATGTACCAATTGCAAAACTTCTGGCAACCTATTTGTTTAATTTCCTTCTATCTTTTTCGTGAATAGGGTTTAGTTCATAGATCTCAATTTTTGAAAAATGACACCTAATGAATAAATAAAATGTTTCAAAACTTACTTCCAGGCATGAAAAAAATACTTGCTGCTAATTCAGATGAAAAAATATTTCTATTGACTAATCAGTGCTAATAAAGGGTGTCCCAAAATTAACGCAAGATTTGAATTTGCCGCCATTTTTGCAATAAATGGTTGGCAACCCTGAAAAAAGAACAATTTGACAGCTGAAAGTTTAGGGTAATCAAAAATGGAGCGTTATACAATACAATAACGCGCTTTCATTATTGAACAATTGTTTCAAAAATAATGAAAGTTGAGGCTGGTCAAGCAGTTACTGTTATTGGCGCTCGATATCGCAACACGGTAATGCACGGGTGGTTGTGGGCTTGTTGACATACACCTTTGAATTCAAATAACCCCATAAGAAGAAATTGAAAAATGTTAAATCACACAATCTAGGGTGCCAATCAGGGGCGGCAAATAGGGGGTGCGAGAGGGGGCGGTTGCACCCCCAAATTTTTCACTAAGAATAATATAAAATGGTAAAATTCAATTTAGATAACTTAGAAAATCATTTGCCTGAATTTTCAGAACAAAAAAAACTGATGGAGGATAAGTGTTTGCTTTAACTAAAGAAGTAATCTCTTCATATGGGTTAAATATTTCAAAATTGAGTAATCTATGTTATGATGGAGCATCTTGTATGAAATACCCGTACAGTGTAGAGTCTGTGCAATTTTTACGCGTAAATTCCATGTCATTTTACATAAATTTTTATGCTCATATTTTAACTTAATGTTCAGCTAGTAAGTGTTCATTGACGCCATGTACTAGAAACACATTTTAGCAACTCGGTGTATCATATGCTTTCATGGGAACATTTTGTAAAGATATGCTATTTTTGAAAAACATCTCACATCAAAAAATACTTTCACATCAACAAATGTATCTTGATGCTCTTTACTTGACAATCTCTGAGTGGCACAAGATGGTCTTCAAGAGTTATAAAAGCCCCTTGGAAGAATTACTGGAAAGCGACCTTCTCATTGATAAAAAATTTGATGTCATTTTAATATGTATGCCTTGGTCCTGAATTTTTTGTTGACTTTATTTATACTGCAGAGCGTTTTTTTGATAAATGCTACTCTATCATAAAAATTTTAATTCTCTAATCTTAATTCTTGGATTGACAATTGAAACTCTTAGTAATTTTCGCATTAATGCATACTTGAACCAGGTGTGGAACTTTGTGACAGAACTTTTCGTAACAGTTTTTAATGTATGCCAATGTGGAAGAGGTGACAAAACCCAGATGAAGTTTTAGTCAAAATATTAAATCAATATTTTGAATAAACTGATCAATTCAGTTTCTCAAGAAATTGAGACAGGATATAATGAAATATATTTATTATTGGTCTTAACTTCAATATTATGTAGGTCGGTTATAGAAAGCGAAAAAGAAAATAGTACACTTATAAGTAATAGCATGAGGGAAGAGGAATTGTTTTGTGAATTGTGATTATACTTTTTAATGACACAAAATAAATACTAGCCTATTTAAAAAGCTTTCTTGGTTATTTTAAAGAGAGGAATCTAAAGGAAATGTGCTTTTTTGACATAACTTTCTTGCTTCCATTGTTTTTTGACTGTTTCAATCAGGTCAGTCATTTGAAAGATGACTTCCATGATTAAATTGAAAAACCGATGTAAATAAAGCACAAATTTACACGAAAATACAGCATATAGCTATTTCAAGGCTACAATAATGGAGCCTCTTCATCGGTGTAAGAAACTACGCACACAACCAGAAAGTTGTAGGAGAACTGAACGTCAACCAATTTTGACTTGCGTGTCTCAGGAGGTTAGAGAATTGCCTTTGAAGCGCAATGAGGCAAAGCAAGACCTTCCTCTTTAGCTATACTGGCAATAAATTAAGTCATTGGGTATTGATTAACTATAGTTACAAAATTTTCTGTTCTTCCTGGCTCCAAAAATAGCAGATTAAAACTTTACTAAAAAATAAAAACTAGTACCGAGATATTTTGTGAGAAAACTTATAACAAAATAAATTTAAAGCTTCGGTCGAAAAAATTTTAATTGTTCTTTACAAACCTAATTATTCTTAATATTAAAACCATTTAATTATCAGTTCTTGTTAAACAATATGTATTTTATACCGTTCTGAGGAAATTCATGTTCAAGAAACTCGACCCCCCAAACGAAATGCTGAAATGCCGCCCTGGTGCCAATTCTGATCACCGAAATGAGAGAGTACGCGACTAGGAAATGCCTTATGCAGTAATTGAAATGTTTCACTCTCTCTAGCTGTATGGTACAATAACATCCCATTTTTACTAAACCTAAACTCTCAACTGTCAAATTTTTCTTTTTTCATGGCTGCAAACAATTTATGGAAAAAATGGTGGCAAATTCAAATCTTGTGTTAATTTTGGAACACCCTTTAGTATGCCAAAATATTTTTAGTAAAGGGCTCAGACAGCTGTAAGCAATCTGCTTTGCTTACATAATTAAGTAACTGATTCATTGCAAATACGTTGAAACATATCCAAAACTTGAGGGATTTAGAATCAAGCATATCTTAGGATTCTGTAGGGGGGGGGGGGGAACAATGTGCATATTTTCTTGAAATTTATCATGGAAAATTGCAAACTGAATTTAATTTCTGAATGGCTAATAGCAAAATTTTAAACAGTGGACTTCTGTAACAAATGTAAAACAATTAAGTAAAACAAATGTTAATACATAGTATGCACACTTATCTAAGAATTTCTATTAAATAGTGATAGCTTTAGCAAAATAGCTGCATTAGGTTTCCCCTGAAATTAATAGCCAAACTCAGTTCCCTAAACATTGAAATCCGAACAAGTTTAATCTTAGCATTGAAAATTAAAATATTACCAGGTTCCTGAAAGGTTGATGGATCAACGGCGGTACTTGTACTACTGGCTGCAACAGCACCTGTAGAATAATGTGCAGCATTGAACTTATCTGCTTTTACTTTTTCTTCAAGCTTTTGCTCCTGTAAACAATAAAGTTTTGATTCAAAACAGTATATGCTATGTGAAAGGAAAAACGGCACATTTTGGAAATGACCAAATAAAAAACAAAGTTTGGCATAAAAAAAAATAAAAAAAAAGGTGTTCTGCAACATATCTGGACATTCAAAAGCATCTAAAAAGTTATGCTTCTTTCTAGTAGATGTGAAGGATTATCATTTTTTAAATTTTGTGCCAGCTGATTTTAACCACTTAATAACCTAATATCTTTTGCAAAATATATCTTTTTTACTAAACACTAGAACAGCAAGTCTTTAGATATACTGAGAACCGCGAAAGAGGTCATTTTAACCTCAGATTCTAAAACAATAAAATATGCACAAGCGATTAATTTTGTTAATTGAAACATTCTTTTAAAAACTAGTAATAATTGATACTTATCAGCAGTTCCATTAAATAATTTGTACAAAGCAATAAAAGTCAATTTTTACAAAATTTTATTAAAGTAGAACTTTATTTATCCAAGCTAATTTGGACCGCTAGTGCCTCGGATGTCGAAAATCTTGGTTAATAGAAAGAAACTTGGGATAAAAACTTGCCGGGATTGCAAGTTTTAAAAATATATCATGTAATAAAAAATACAATAGAATATTTTTAAGAGATGAAAATAAACATATAAAAAGTAATGTTATACAATTAAAAAACTGAAATATAAAAGTAACTTGTAGTTAGTTCAAAAAGTTATTTTTTTTTACCATGCCAAGCTAAATACTGAAAGGTAGCTTTAAAAAAAAAAAAACTAAAAATTATTTTTATTTTCAAATTGGAAATTCATCGGTTTATTAAATGTACGTTATTTTTTTTAATATAGACTTCATTATTGGCTCGGTTAACAGAAACTTCAGTTAATCGAAGCTCGGTTAATTGAGGTTCTACTCTATTTAAAAAGTCATACTTTTGGATGTAGTAACATGTGTCTATAACAAAATATAGCATACATTTCCTATTTTAATGCATATACAGAGTATCTTGTTCAATGTGTTAGACATATATTTTTTAAAAAAAGCTATCAGTAATTCATTTTACAAATTATCTAACCCAAGTTATTGAATGCATATGAAGTTTTGAACAATTCACAAAAATGAGTTCACAAAAATGATGATGATTTGTTATTTTGAACAAATATATTTATAGTTTTATTCGTTGTTATTCTGTGGTATCAGATCCATTTACTTTTAATGTGTCACTATCTGTCATTTTCATTTGCTGTGTCACACGTTCTTTTGCCCTTTTCTTTGTTGGGAGAGGCAAAAAATGTCTTGCTGTTCTTCGAGAAATTCTTCAGTGAACTACCTGCCGCCTACTAATAAATTTTCTAGTTACAGTTTTACATAAAACCTGGGCATTAATTATCAGCACAGTGCAAAATATTACAAAAAGCTGGAGCTGATTTTATGTCAAAGCATAATAATGTTATTATTTCATGAACTCGGCCTCTTTAGAATTATAATTCTGGAAAAGCGATGGTCCATAGTCCTTTGACCACAAGCTACGCAGTTGAAGTTCTTTTGCATAATATATGTCACGCCTATGTAAAACTGATATACCTAATATCTTTCTTGAATCTGCCCCGATATGTTTTCTCTTCAGAATATTTCCTTATGAGTATCAATATTCATTCAAACAAATCTTCAAGCACTTGAAGAACTGTTGTGGGTAGCACTGCATTTAGTATGTGATATTGAGCTTCCAACTTCTTTCAAAAGTCATATACATTGTTCCTGTTTGAGGAAACTCCAAATATCCTTACCCTTAGCAGCTTCATAATTTCCAACTTTGAATGTTATCGCAGATTACTTTTTCTTTTAATTTTTTTTCATTTCCTACCATAATTATTTCTTTTCTTGGAACATTTTTTTTTAAATCTGATAGATCATCATCATTTTTGAGATGGGAAGGACCAATGTTTGTCAGAGTGTTATTAGTAATATTCTCTTTCAACCACTTGGAATCAAAACACTTTCATCATTATCATCACCTTCTGAATCATTTTTAGATAATTGTTTTAACTATTTTAAAACTTCCTGGTGTAGTCTTTTTCAGGAATTAAAGGGTGAGGAAGAAGTATTCCACAGTTATTTTTAAGAAAATATATGTTTATCGTTGTTTGTACATTAGCATTTCTTACGGGTCGAATTGACTCACATTGCAGTTGTAGGTATAAGTGCTAATAATTGGAAAAATATTTATGTTACAAGATTTTAAATCTGGCAAAATAATATTCACCTTAAGTTATTTAATTATTACTTTTTGTTCAATTGCTATTTTTCTTGAGGCAATAAATTAAACATTGTTTTGGGTCAAATTGACCTGTCCATGGTTTTAGTGTTAAATGAATACTTCTTTTTTTATCTTTTCCGCTGAAACAAATAATGTAGCCTTATTTCAATTCACTCAAAACACTCATTTTAAAACATTATTCCTCATATCCCTGATTTTATTACATCTACATAAAAAAGTATGCATATTTTGTGTCTGTGCCTTAGATGATTTTACATTTTACAAGGTAACAACGTTAATGTAAGCATTAAATAAAAGTTTTCTGAAAGAGAAAACATGCTCTTGCTAATGTTTAAAAGAAAACTCTCTTCCTTTGGAATTTCTTGCAACGATATCTGAATAATCTGGGTATTGTAAGCTAACTGAAGTCTACAGCCACAATTTAACTTTAAAAACTTTTCTTTTGAGACTGAAACAAGAGAACATCTATAATAGTATATGGCAGGGGCAGGCTCATAATTTAGGGGGGTCAGGAGGGGTCGATTGCCCCCTTCCCTTGTTAATTAATGTAAATTAACTATAAATAAATAATATAGTAAAATATTGTTGAATAAATAATATTGTAAAATTAATGTATTTACATGCAAGTGGCCATGGTGTTTTGTGATTTCTCAACATAATCTTCATTATGTATGTACTCTTTGAGCCACCTGGGAAAATTTGAAATAAACCGGCCTGGGCAGGAGTTCCCAAAGTGGGTGTCGCAGCAACCAGGGGTCAGGGGTGTCCTGCAGAGTACATTAGGATGGTTCAAAACTACATGTAAAAAAAAAGTTTCGCCTAGATAACAGGACACCCCTCAATATTTTTAGACTTGTAGATAGTAATATACTGGAAGAATTTCAGCTTTCTGATTCAGCTGAAAGAGGGTGCTCAATAGGGTGGATCAAAAAAAAAAAATTTTTCAAATCTGAATTTGGAATACCCACCAAAAGTTGTGCATGTGTAAGAGCAATGCACGTGTAAAATATTATCAAGTTTCAACAGCTCCTTGAGGGTTCTACCAGAGCTTAAATTTCTCCAAAAATAGAAAAAATGGCCAATTTTTCAAAAAATTTTATGAAAATAATAAGGTTCAAAATTTTTGTTCTAATACCATTAAAATGTTTGCTTTAAACACTCTTTCCACGTATCTTCAAAATTATTTACATATTTTGCAGTATTAGATCTGCACTTAAGTTTGTGAAATTTCGTAAAATTAACAATAACTGACTTTTTTTAAGCTTCTTTGCACATTGCAATATTTTTTCTTTTAAAAGCCAGTTTTTTTTTTTTTTTTTTTTTTTTTTTTTTGCAATGACTGCGCAAAATGCAGTTTTAAATGGAAATGAAATTTACTTTATTACATTAACAGCCCCAGCACCTACGATAAGGAGCGTAATTGCTTCAAACTGGACAAGTGGTAAATTGTCACACCTTTCTAGCAATTTACCTATTAGTCCTGATAGTGCACATGGACCAGCAGTTTCAACATCAAGGAATGCGAACAGGTGACACAAAGGCTGCTCGCATGCAGTTCGCAGATTTACCATTGGACAGGATGTCCAATTTTATTCTGTATGGCCGCAATTGCACAGTTCTTTTTTCTGGTATTTGTGGCCGTGTCATCACAGCTAAAAGTTCCTTAAGGCTTAAACAAATTTTTAGTGTGAAAATCACATTGCCGTCACGCCATGTTTTCCCCTTCCAGAAGTTGGTGTCACATGACCCAAATAAATAGAATTGGGGTTTTTCCACAATGGATTCCTCGCTTATGGTTCTTCTATGGTATCTGTCATCAACCATTTCTTTTGTCATAGTTTGTCTTTTCAGCTATTTAAAAATACTTTTCAAACCCTTTCACTTCTAGTTTGTAGATTTTGAAGAGCATCACGTACTTTCTTCCACTGTCTTTGAACTTTATTCCTATCAATGACTTTAAAGCAACCATTATTTGACACAGTACCAAAATCTTGTAACGTTGCAGAAGCAATTGCTGCAGAACATCTGTCAGAAATGCCGCACTGGTCACACACTGTTGATAGAGTTGCCAGAGAAACCATCATTTTGTTCGACTTTTGAAGTGACATCAACACCAAAAGATGTTGATGGCTATGTTGGCGAGAGTATAGCCGTTGCAAATTTTTCTTCTTCTGGAAATGAAACAAAGTTTTTGCAGCATCATCAGTGTTATTACAACATCTTGTTACCTAAGTGAAAATCTGAAAAAAATTATTGATCCTGTCATTCAATGAAATGCCTATTTTTGCCACCCGGAGAATATTCTCAATTAACAATGATCACTGATGAACGAAAGCACATCAGAGAACTCGCCTTGCGAAGAATTTTGAAGGCCAGACAAGTGGCTTCTGTTCATGAAGAAATAAGAGAATTCTATTATCCAAAGATTAACTTTAATCCATCAGACTACTCTGAAGTTATCAATCGGCAAGAATGTGCAATAAATGCCACCCCCTATTTTAGTTGGCATATCTAATGAAAGTCTTCAACAATCGATTGAAAACATCAACGCCGATTTTGCGTTCATTTTAGTTCCCGTGTCACACTCTGGTGATGGAACGCTATGTTAAGAAGGTGACAGAAGCTTCTTTATTTGTGATTAGTCAATTGGCAAGAGATGGCTTCAAAAATCAAAGTATCATGTCATCGTTTGAATCAAAACAAGATTTCAAAGAGGTTTCATGAATGGATGTGATGAACTGATTATTTTCTGTGGCTTTGACTCTGATACTTTTCAAGTCCTTCATTTTGTGAAATATTGATGCTTATATGTTTGAGCGACTGTGTGTGCGTAAATATACATTCTTCGTACACAGTGCCCTTCTCTCTATGTTTTTTTTTTAAATTAATGCAACTAAATCATTTTGATAGTTTACTTCTAATGTAAAATGAATAATACATTTATACATAATAGATGTGACTCGGCAGATGGGAAAGGTAGAATGGAACTCAAAATGCTGCCACCTCTTTTTAGTGGGTACTGGGCTGTTAATGTAATAAAGTTTAACTTCAATCCACTTAAAATTGCATTCTGTGTAGGCGTTGCAATAAAAAAAAAAAGGACTTTAAAAGAAGAAATCTTGCAATAAGCAAAAAGGTTTAAAAAATGGCAGTTTTTGGTTAATTTCGGGAAACTTTACGGCTTATGTGTGAATTTAATGCTGCAAAGACTGTAAATAATTTTGAAGATACATGAAAAGAGTGTTCAAAGGAAGCATTTTAACCGTATTAGAACAAAAATTTTAAACACTAGTATTTTCATAAAAATTTTGGAATATTAATCTTTTTTTACTATTTTTGGAGAAATTCAAGCCTTGGTAGGACCCTCAAAGAGGTGCTTAAACTTGATAATATTTTACATATGTATTGTACTTACACATGCACAGCTTTTGGCAGGTATTCCAAATTAAGATTCTAAATTTCGTTTTTTTCGATGCACTCTAGTGCTCAACCACCTCCCCCAAGTGTGATAAGTATGGGGAGGGGGGGTTAACAAACTACATTGAACTGAAAAAAGAATACTACACATTATCATATACACTAGTATGCATATACATTGCAATAAAATAATTATTTACAAAAAAACAACTGGGGAAATTAAATATTTCTAATTTGTGGCATTTTCTATGCTACGGCTAATGTTAAATTAAGGGGTCATTGAGCACCCTCTTAAAATTTGAGTAAGAAGCTAAAACTTTTACAGCATAATACTATTAGTAAGTCTAAAAAAATAAGGGGTGTCCTGGACTCTAGCTGAAAAAAAGTTTTTTTGAACCACCCTAGAGTACATAGTGTCAATCAATACAGATACAGTTGAAATCTCTTCATATGATCACGTTTAATACGAAATCACGGTTAAAATGAACATTTTATTTGTTAAGTTTGGTTTGCTATTTAATTACATTAAAAATTTCACGTACAATACCTACATTAAACTGAAAGTCCCAGCTAAGACAAACAAAAATGTCTGACCTCTTTACTCAAAATGTTCGTGGTTGAATAACAATCTTCTTTTTCAGAAATTATTCATCATTTTGTTAGGCAGTAGAAGTCCTATTGTGTATCAACAAGAAAATATTAAATATTCTGCACAGAAAATAAAGCCCATACAATTGTTTACCTGTGGACATTTCAACTTACACGGAGAAAAAACTGTTCATCTTCCATTCTGTAATTGTTGATTATCATGTTTCCTTTTCAATTGTTTCCAAAAACATTCATTTATAAGAAATAAGTGATTTATTTCTGAATGTACTAATATTTAGATTATAATGTGTGTATAGTAGTAAAAAAATATTATTTAAATATAGGTAAGCATTTCTTCATTTTTTCACAGTATCACTCATTCTTAGTTGTTTGGAATAATGGCTGATACAAACCAATTCACAGATTTTTGACATTACTCATTGACCAAGTCCAACTACATATAATAGAGATAGACTTGGGGTTTTAAAAATACATTGTGATCCAAGAAAGAAAAGGACACCAACCGCTGTCTTTTTTGCTGCTTCTCTCTTAATTTCATCTAAGACATCTTTTGTAACAGAATTAACACTCTTCAAATTACGATATTCACCGTTCTGTTGTTTTTCAGAATCTGAAAGAAATAACTGTAAATTATAGTTGCAGTCCAGAACACTAACAATCAAAGACTTTCACGATCTTTTAAGAAAAAAAGGGGGGGGGGGGACTGGTAAATAATGACCACAGTAAACTCCTGATTATCCACGAGTCACACAACAATTGGGAACAAGTATTTTGCAGTAAAAAGAAAATGCTAATGACAGGGTTTTTTTTTCTTTTGTCAAAAATGTTTTAATTTAAACTCTTTTTTTTTTTTTTGTGTTTTCTTCATCATACATACACTTGCTCTTTGTTGATGTTAAGTTCTGTATGAAGAAAATATCATGCATCAATACAGCTAAGTTTTTGAAGAAACAACTTTTACCTCATTTTAGCTTTTTTGGGGTTTATCTGCGATTTTTATTATCTGCAGCACTTGTGCTACCCAATTCGGTGGAGAATCAGAAGTTTACTGTACATAATAAAGAACATAAACATTACCTGTTTTTAGAAAAAAAATTAACAAAGTAATAAATAAAAGATATAAACAAATAAAAAGGATATAGACATCTTTTAGAAAGATGATGCAACGCAAGCACTATACGAATCATTTGTAAAATGATAATATTAAAAAATGTGCAAGAGGTCAGTTATGACATTAACCTTTTGAAAACCATTAAGCACGGAGGTAAAATATTTGGGGGGGGGGGGGAATCAGCATACAGTGATTTCCACGTCTTTGAATCATGTTTGTTCTACAGTTTTAGTTCAATAAAGCGGCAAATTCAATAAAGCAAAATAGTGTAATTATTTTTTTTAATGGGGAATTCTTCATACAATTTAAGAGGACTTTAATTAAATTTTAGTCAAACGAGATAAAGTATCTTTAAAAGTATGCTGTTCAATCAAAATATTTATTCTTCGACTATTTAAGGAATTTTATCATGAAACGCTATGAAAAAGCAATAACAAAATTCAAATATTAACTTATCAGCTAGAAAAATGTAATTATTAAATGTTCAAATAGGTAGTAATTAATTTTTGACCCTCTTTTCTCAATGTCATAAAACTACCTATAGTCCTCAGAACTTGTACATATGTTGCTCCAATGCGAACGTTACCGGTGGCAAAGCCTTGAGCGCAGAAGTCCAGCGACACCACGCATCTCTGCGTCTCACTGGTTTTGTTCGACTTTCTTGAGAAAACTGTCACTTAAAGTGAGCAACACCCTGCTGCTCCCCTCTTTTCACACTCTATTTACGAAAAAAAAAAAAATCTCATATTGCTAAAAGAAAGCAAAGAAAAAAAAAAAGACTGCACTGAGACACCACATGTTTGTGGGAAATCAGATGTTGTGTGGTTAGTCACATATGCTTGATTCATTCAAGCAGATTGATTCAAATATCTAGCAGTTTTTTAATGTAAAAGCCGGATTTTGTTCTGGTTTTAAGGATTTGATTCAAAGTGACTGATTCAATTAACCACTGATTCAGTTATCCAGCATTCACTCTATTTTTTTAAGTAATACCTTTTCTTTTACTGAAGGGAGGGGGATAAAGGTTTTGAATGTCTTGACAACATGAAAAAAATATATTAATGATTTGTAATCAATGATTCATAAAATAAACTAGAACTTAGGGGACAAACACATCCCATAATGGTCCTAACAAAATACAAATCATGCTAAAGTATTTTTCTGTAATTAAATCATTTATAGTTATAAAAAATAAGACATTTATAAAATAAACTAGAACTTAGGGGACATACACATCCCATAATGGTCCTAGCGAAATACAAATTGTGTTAAGCTATTTTTCTGTAATTAAATCATTTTTAGATATAAAAAATAAGACATTAATGAAAAAGTTAAAAAAGAGTCAAAAAAAATTTAAGCACGAATTTTTTTTCAACTCAAATTGTAACAAGAAATATGACAAAGCTGAAAGAAATTCATAAAGCAATCAAAAGCTCAACTTAACATTAAAAGCAAAACATGTTTCCAAAACTTACCATCATCAAGAGTCATTTTGTTTTTCAAGTGATGAAAATTGTTAAAGTTGAACTTCTCCAAGTTAGTAGGATCCTAGGAGATATTTTGTTGAACTTTTAACACCCCAAATTTGCAAATACTTTTTCTTAAAAAAATAAACAAAATAAATAAATTAAATTAATATCAACTGATGAAAGGGAACTTACTTGAATTGTAATAATATCATCTCTAGTAAACGGTTCATCTGTGAGCAGATCTTTAAAATTTTTAGTTTTCAAGTTAAGCTGTTCAACAGCCTTAAAATAGATGCAAAAGAAAGAGTAAACGCAAGTGAAAATAACATTTTAAATAACAATGAATGTACTTTGACCAAACATAAATGATTTTTTAAATACATTTTTATTCAAAGTAAGATCTGAATTAATGACTCCACTTACATAATGCAGAGTGTGAACATATATTTGCTTGTGGTGCACAGATATGATATAAACTATAGCGCCTACAGTAATGAAGTTACACAAAAAATTACTTTGGACCTGGTGTGTGAATTCAGAGTGACCTTTTTTTAAATTTGGCTTTATACTCTTTTATTATCCCTAGGGCTATGCCTCCTGCTTACCAACCCCATTTGCCACCTAGGGTGGCTCAATATCACCTGCGGTGAGTGACAATTGATGATTTTGAGGCTTTTAGCCCTGGATAATTTGAGGACATCCATGGCAAGGATGGGGGGGGGGGGGGGCACCGGATATATAATCCAAATATCCGGAGATATTTGGATTAGTACTGTAAAAATGATGAAATTTAATGCAAATTGGTTTCAAATTACCCCCACCCCCTCTTTTTACTTCCTTTTACAAAGTAAAGGAAGTACAAAAAAATTTTGACCCAAAAATTGGCCTTAATTTCCATTTTGCTCGTCCCCAAATGAATGTTAAATTCTTTTTTCAACTTGACCACACATGGATATGTGTCTAGGAACGTATAGACACCCGACATATCCATTTCGACGATCCCTGTATTAATTACAGCGAGTTTTCTCGTGACATTTGCATGTACATATGTATCTCGCATTACTCGAATCGGTATGTCCTAGAAAGTTGAAATTTGGTACGTAAACTCCAAGTGGGATCTAGTTGTGCACCTCCTCTTTTGGTTACATTCGGATGTACCTAAAGGGGGTTTTGCACCTTTTTTTGGGGGGGGGAGGAAATCATTGTTAATATCAATGCAAACTCAGGTAGTGTTATAATTTGGCAAGCACTTGGCGACATATCCCCAAGCTTTTGGTCACCAAGTTTTTTCGACAACTTGGCAACAAAAAATTTGGTTTCATTTTGGCCACTATTGGCGATATTTGGAGAGTTTACCATTCAATCACATTAAAATGTCCAATATTGGGAAAATTAATCTGCATAAAATGTTTTTTTGCTTCAGCTGGCAACATTTGGGGACTTCCCATAATTTGAACTACCAATAATTCGAAGGTTTTATCTAGTCCCTTGGAACTTTGTGTTATTGAGAGTTGATTGTAGTTATCGATTGTTTGCTTGATTTTGATAGAAAATCTGAACAGAAAGTCTCATTAAGCAATAAATTTAAAATTGCAAAATTTGCCAAAATATACAATATCTAAAGATTTTTACCAAATAATTAGGATATTCTTTCATCAACACATTATGGGTACACAACAATCATAAATAAAGATTTTACAAGTAAAGATCAAATTAGAATTTAAACAAGCATATATTTATTAAATAGTATTAAACTCGTATTAAATCTATAAAACAAAAGATTACCTCATAGGAAAACACATTCCCAGTTGTTTTTATTGCCACAATATGGGAATTTTCATTATAAACTTTAAACAGCACAGGGCAGTGATATTTCCCATCAGCATTTTTAGTAAAATTCAATTTTATAAGTGATTTAGAGTCCAGGGGCTAAAGAATATCAAAACACTCTGGTTAACGAGAAAGATACGTATCCAAGTCTTATATAACAATGTTTCAAATGCACAAATTACAATAAGAACTGCAAGGCACAAGTTTTGGGGCCACAAGAATTCCTCTTGGGGAAAAAAAAGCGTATGGATGAAGAGACATCCGACAAGAAAAGAATGTCGGAGTGAAAACAAAATTTTGAACAGTGAAAGAACTGTTAAGAATACTATAGTTGGGGCAAACTTAACCCGGCAGTGTTGTAATGCTGGGTTGGGACCTGGGTAGCCTTCTCAACTCTGCCAGGTTATGTTTGATCCAACTATAGTTTAAGGCATATCAGAAAGTATTTTAAAAATAGAATTCACAAAAGTAATCAGACAGTCTCTATTAGTAGTCACAGCTGTTAGCAAGTTAGATTCAGCCATAAGAAGTTCTGAAGAAAAACAGATACAGTGGAACCTCAGTAACTTGACACTCCAAGGGATCGTGAAAACATGTCGACTTAAGTGGATGTCAACTTACTGAGGTTCTGTAATTTTCATTCCTAAAGAGTTTCTGTATCACTTACTCACTAATGCTTAACGTTCACATTTATGAAAATTAATTCCAGTACATGAGTTTTTTTTCTTAAAATAAATTTTCTTTTTTAAATGAAAAGTACATAATAAAATCACTAATATTATTTGAATACCACATAGGGAATAAATCCATATTTTTTGAAAAGAGATAAAAGCTTCATGTCAGTCAGGTCTGTTAAAGATAAAAAGTTCTGCTCACACTTGTTTGAATAATATGTTATGTGTTGCTTCTTTCTCTAGAGCACTCTCCCCTCTGTACATTTACCCTACTTTTTCTTAGCCTGTTCGAATAGTAACTAACAGCAGAGAGTGTGGTGGCTGACTCCCCTGAATAAGATTTCCAAAAAAGGATTGATTGACCAAGAAACCACAGTGTAAAATTCTGAAAAAAAGTCAATATGAAAGAATGCTGGTAGCGAAAATTGGACTAGTATAGTAATTGGATGTCGACTTATAGGGGTTCCTGCAAATGTGTGTTATGTTACAGAGGTTTACCCACATTGAAATCAACATTGGGCCAACCATAAGAAGAAATGTTGAGTTATTGGGGTAGTCGAGTTATCCCTGTGTCAAGTGACCAAAGTTCCACTGTATTAATAGAGTGATTAAAAAAAGAGTGTAAGAGTGTTTAAGCAAGATATTTTTAATTAGGCGGGTGAGATGACTGTGAGGAGGCAAAGAAACAGTAGAAGGTTTGCAGGAAACAGTAATTTTGAAATCTAACTGAAAACAAGAAAAAAGAGCAACTAGAAAGGGAAGGTAATTATTGTTCTCCCAACAGAACAATCAACTGGCATTAACAAAGTGAACATTGAAAAAGACAACAAACAAGCATAGTGAAGTTCTTTCTTAAAAGTTGCCAAAATTCTTAAGTGCTTTCAATTCCAAGTTGCATTCTCTCCTATTAATAAATTGTTGTGTTCTTCCCTTAAAGATTCAATTTATCCACTTTATTGTGTGGGAGTCATAAAACACATGATTGATTTTTTAATGGAGCAATTGGCACTTTTTTTTCTTTTTCTTTTAAAAGCCTTGTTTTTTTTTTTCTTTTTTTTTTCTACTTTACTCTAGTTTTCTTTTTTTCTTTAAATCAGTTTCTTCTCTTTATGATCACAGTTTATAGAAACTTTTGTTTTAGCTTATCAGTTTTATCTAACCACCAAAAAGTATATTTTTGCTTTTTCCCATCCAATTGGAATTATTCTCGCTTTTATTTTTGCTTAAACCCTGTACTTATGAGAACGCTGTTCTTAAGATTGTTAGCATTCTCATTAGTTCTTTTGCATTAGGTTTAAAATTTTCTCATTGGTTATAAGCTCAATTTTCTTTACTATTTAAACAACTTCTTGTTTTCCCTTTTGTCAGATCTCTTTTAATGTATTCAAGCTCTTTTTTTTCCCACTGCTGTCTTTGTAACCCTTAAAAACATGTCTGCAATTCTTATTGCTATTTGTAAGTTTTTACTGCCTTTTTTTTTAAATTTATTGCGCAAAAGTAAACAATTTCATTAGTCAAATATTTTACTTATTTTCATTTTTACCTTTCCAGTAGCAGGATCAATGTGATACTTTTTAAGAAAAGGAACAATGTGCCTAAAAAAATACATTTGATTAGCATGGAAATATAAAACAATGGAATACAAAACACAATCATGAACTTAAAACAACACATGAATGCTTTTCTACAAATGGACATAAATTTATAAAAATAGATAAACAGAAGTATTTTTTTAAAAAATTGGACTTTTAAGGATAGATTACAGAGTTGTTAAAAGAAATAATTTTGAATGACTTGAGGATTAACAAATTGATTTCTTATGTGTGGTACCTTTCTTTAAGAATTAACATTAACTATGCAAAGCTGTACAAGCAAAATATTAAGAAAAAATTAATTAATTCAATCAAATTTAATTATAGCTTGCGTTTGCATACTTCAACCGGTTAACCAGTGACTATTCGTAGCGTTTTATGATAGCTACCGGTTAACTGGTTGCTACCGATGTCATCCTATTAGTCTCACCAGTTGATCTACCGGTCGACCACAATTTAAGCTGGTTGATTGGTTGATTGAAACATGTGGCATTTTTGACCACTAATAAGTATTTTTTCACTGCATGTTATTTATCTGCACCATGTGATCAACCAAAAATGTTCGATGAAGCATTGGTTGGTGAAAAACCAGTGAGTAACCGCTGACATCATTTTCTGTCATGTGATCAAACGACCAGCAGCTACTGGTCGAGGTATGTGAACACAACCATAATTAGCTAATTCATGCAAATAAAAATCATGTATCACTGAACTCAGAAAAAAATATCACTACAGGCAGTTGATCAAAGAAAAAAAAATTATAATAACATCTGCTATGTCTTGATTACTTACATTAGCTCATATATTATACCTTCTTTGGTACAAAGAGGATGTTCAAAGGGTTGCAGTGATAGTGAACAATGATCAAATGGAAGACGTCTAAACTCAGCTCCACTAGAATTGGCAACTAATGCAAGAATGAACAGAGTAAAAATTTATTAGCAGCATTATTTAAATGTTCAAGAGAATAGAAATGGAATTACAGTAAGGAACCCCAAATCCGGACTGTTCCGGACTATGACCTTTCTGAGTTTCAGAATTTTCTGGACTTTAGAACTTAAGAAATAGAGAACACTCTCCTGTCGTGCAGTATTTGTCACATTTTTCCTGTTTTTGTCTAATGTTTGCGATAAATTTCTTTTATTTTGTGATCAATCTGAATGAAAGTGTATTTCATTATTTTAAAGCAATAGTCGGAGATGATTTGCAGCAGCATATAATCCGTGGATGCTGCTTTTTTATTGCTATGCGATGTGCAGATCAAAATAAAAAATATCATTCTTTTACGGGAAAAATTTTTTGTACTTTTGTTCAATAGACTTCGTACTGCTTACTTATGAGAAGATAAAAAGAATTATTGTTTACCAAAAGTAGATGTTAAAAGATTGTTGCATAATTACAGCAAAATGCTTTTTAAGCATAACACATGACATTGAGAAAATGTTTAAAAGGAAACGTTGAACTGAAAGTACTCTGTTTTCAACAAGTGATCATCGACCGATATCATTCTTAAACTTTTAAAACTGAAAAAATATATATATATATTTTTTGATTTTTCAATTTTTTTTTTTTTTTTTTTTTTGAGTTCCGGATTTCGAAATTCTGAATTTGGGGTCTAATACTGTATAGTAAAATCAATTTTTATTATAACGTGTTAATAACTTCACATAACATGAAAGAAAAAAAATCTAGCTTAACAGTTTTATATGTAATTGCATAAATCCCTAATTCTTATTAAATGTTGTTTTTTTCCCCCTTGCAATGAAATTTTTTAAAAAGTAAGGTATTGTGCTTACCAACTTTTTTTCCACCATAGAACTGATTCCATTCAGTGGCAGTCAGATACCTGCAAAATAGAATTTATTTTTTCTCATTAAAAGAGAAAATACACAATATAAAATCTCAGTATAAAAGTCTAGCTGGTCATGATGCATTAAAATAATTTAAGACATTTTCATATCTATATATATAATTCTCTTACGTGCCGGCAAATGAAGGGGTGAATTTCTAAACCTCTGTTGGCAACACTTCGCCGATAAATCATGTAAACAAACTTCTACGTTGTTTTGAAATCTTGAATCACAGAATACTCAACGAACTTTTTTTTTTTTTGAGATGAGTTTGAGTCGGGCTGTGGCCCATTTCAACCTTAATCAGCAAAGAAAAGCTCAAAGAAGGCAGGAAACCGTTCTTGAATCCAATTTAAGACGAGCCATTTCCAGAGTTGTATTCTCTGATTCGCTGCCGATAATTTTTAGCGGCTGGGGAATTTTCAGTCAGCAGTTCCTTCAACAGATCAGGTGCGTCACACAATGCCGGTAACCGCACCTTTCCGTCATGGCAACATTTAGTATATTTATTTGCAGTATTACGCTCTTTCTGCCAATAAAGAGCACCACAAAATTCGCATTCTTCACACATTGCTCCACAATCATGTTCATCGGCAATGTTGTTTTGAACGCGTAGGCGCTTTGAGCGTCGTCTATTCTCTGCTTCAGTACGACAGTTCAGTTCAAAATGAATAACCGAGAAAGAATTTACTTTATTCCTTTTATTCTCAGCTGAAAGGTTTCGCCAAATTTGTTTAGGGTTATAGTAGTTTTAGTATTGTGCAAGCAAAGTAGCCTTGGCGAGTTTTCGCGTTTTTAGTTAAACCATTTTTTGTTCGTGACGTGGCAAGGATTCAGAATAACAACAAGAAGGACAAACGTTTGAGAAAATATGTTTGGTGCTCTCTGAGCCTGTTTTTAGTCATGGCCAGCTCTATGTGGCATTATCAAGAACAAGATCTTTTGAAGCAGTGTCAGTTGTGGCTCCCAAACGGGACATTTTTAATTGTGTATATGAGGAAGTTTTCTCAGATTAGAATATATAAGAGTGTAAATATGTAAATATATAAGAGTGTAAATAATGTAAATACATCCCTCGGGGGAGCCTGTAACCCCTAGAGGGCGCGTCCCCAGGTGGCGGATAGGGGAATGCCTTCATTGGTTTTCCAATGGGTGGTAGAAGGGAAATAAAATACCTTCCGCGGACCAACAGGTAGAAGTGCAATCTCTCCAAAGCAATGACAGACACTTTTGTATCTATAATGGTAAAGTTGTGCACATTGCCAAGGCAGTCATCTTACATACAGCAAAGTTAAACTGTCGAAAATCTGGCTAAAGCAGACAAATTAACATTATGAACGTAATTTTCATATTGGTTAAATGGATGGTGACCTAAATGCAATTACCAACTTTAATTTTTACGGAAAATTTTAGCTAGGCTAATGTATTGGCATACAGCGAGCGAGCGAAGCGAGCATGGATCGCGAAGCGAGCATGGATCGCGAAGCGATCCACAGGGAACTGCGTAAGCAGTTCCGGGGGTTGGCGAGCGATAGCGAGCAGGGGGCGATAGCCCCCTAGTTTTATATAAGAGTTTTAAGATCCGTACCGTATTGGGAATAACAGTATGCAGCTTGAGCGTTTTCTTAGATTAAGTTCAATTTGAAACTTAACCATAGGTTGTTTAAAATATAGTAGGATCTCATTTTATATGGATTTGATTCTGCATGGTTTAAGATTTCATGTCTTTATTTTGTTTTACGCAGATAAGTTTTGATTTTACTCGTATGAGACATTGCAAACAGATAAAAAATTTTTCCTTTCTCAAAATCCAAACTCCTGTGACTGCAGACAACATGATGCAGTGAACTGGATTTTGGTACGTTAATAAGCAAGCTTGGGCCACTGGGAACATTTTTTTTTAAATTGGTTTCAGAGCTCTATCTCAAAAGCTAAGTTTTTTAAACAAGAGCCAGAGATCCCCGCACCCTCCAACTTTCTTGAATTAACCGATTTCGGTTGGGTCAGTAGCGGATTTTAGGGGGGCCATGCCCTCCACCCCAAGGATGAATTAATTTAAGTATTTTATTTATTATTAATTAATTGACTTCTCTATAGCATTTTTTTTTAAATAGTTAGTTAAAAATAACACAAACCATATTTTGAATAAAAACATTTCTGTTTGCTAAAGAAGTAATACTGGAGTTAGAGAGCAGAGTGGCAGAATACATTTAACTCGCTGGTTTCGAATTCAAGGGAACGTAATGTCGCAGTTCGTCCATTAATTCTTCTTTGATAGAACCAACAATTAACATTTTTAAAGAAATGTATAGGAGTGCCTAAAAGAGTCATTTCGATCCAGGAAATTATTCACAATAAAATCATTTTTTTCTCAGCTTATAAAAAATTCAAAATAAAAGAAATAATATGGTAGTTTATTTGTAAAACCATGATATTAATGGAAATGACATGCGGTATCAATGTTATCTCAACTGCATCATGGCTTTAAGAACAAATCAGCAACAGCTTTGAAACTCACACAAGAATAGTTTCTAAATTCTTCATTAAAACATAAATGTTATGAAGCTATGTTTTTCTCTAAATTATAAAATATTTTGTAGGCATAAAATGAATTAACTTATAAAAACTCAAATGAGGTATGGGTTTTTTTTAAAGAACCTTACCCTTGTGTTAAAATATTTATGACAATGTTTCTAATTAAAACTGTTTATTGTATAGCATCTGCATCTCAGTGACATTATGTTGGGTTTAGTATTTAATTGGCTTGAAACATTAAAGATATTTTGTGTTCACATTCAAAGTGTATTTTAGTGCTCAATATATTAATGTATTTAAAATAGATTCATTGGCCGAAAGGGATCTTTAAAAAAAAAGTCATGAAAACTTTGTGATAAAACAGTGTGTATGGGGGGGGGGAATTCAATTTTTCCGGGCCAGCTCCAAAAGATTTTTCTGTGTCCGCCCCTGGGGTGGGTCTGTGGAAAATTTATTTATATAGAACAAAATGCAATTTTTTTTTTTTTTTTTTAATAAACAATTTTGAAGTTAAGGTTACACATAGACTGAAACACAGTTCCATAACATTTGAAGCATACATAGATTGGTACAAAACATATGTACATTAGGTTAATTCCATGAATATGTGGACATAGTTGCTAATTTTTAAATTTCATCAAAACTTTTAGTTTTGGATCATAATGTGTAGGAAATAAAACAAATTTTTTGAAATTAATAAAATTCACTGCTATTATTATATCTTAATATTTTTTATGAAGTATTTTTTAGAGTGAATTCTGTGACCGAAACTACAAGCTTTATATTCACAACTTTGATTTTCCTTTAAATTACAAATTTGAAATGGATCCCTTTCAAAAGTTTTATTAGTCAAGAAAAATGATTCATGAGCACTTGAAAAACATCAAAGTTATTAATAAAAAATATTTTTGAATTTTTTAAAGATTTTAGAATAATATCTCTGAAACCTGTAATGTCTGTCACAAAAAACATAATTTTTTTAAGTTTTAACAATTATATGTTTATATCTTCTACTTTTATTTATATTTCCTCTTATTCTGTGTTATAAGAAACATGTCCATGTAGTTAATTTTAAAAAACCTAAAAGATTGAATTATATAGAGGGTTTTTAACTTTAATGGATCTGGATATGGTCTCCGGATAACTTTGTAATGTCTGTCACATATGTAATGTCTGTCACATGTGTAATGTCTGTCACAATAGTTTATTTAAATATGCAAGCATCAAATTGTAACAATTTCTAAGTTGATTTTGGCAACAACAGCTAGGACGATCGACCCAAGAACTGCTTTTGAATTTGCTGAAGCAGAAAAAAGGGTTTGTCCTGAAATAAATGTATTGTTCATGTCAGAAAAAAAACATTCAAGCCATGAAAGCAGATTGGGATACTTTGTAGAGAATAGATGATGAAGAAATCAAGGGAATTCCAAATACCAGGAAAGCACACTGTTTCCGTTCTTGCTCTGAAGGGAAAATATTTTATAGTTCAATATCAGACAGCAAAAAGGGAATAATTTTTAATTTTAAAACTGGAGAATGCGTGGAACGCTCTTTACCATTACCTCCAGGTAGTGAAGAATTTCAATGCGGTCAGTGGGTCACTGCAACATATGACAATGAAAAGTTTATTAATATAATAATTAAACCAGAGGGAGAACACTACCAAATAAAGTGTCTCGTGCCAGCCAAAATAAAAGGACTATTTAAATTTGAGTCAGAAGACCATGCTGTTTGGTATAATAAAACACAAATAGTAGCGACCACAGTTGCTCCAACTTTGGTCAACTCTCGTGGGTTTTACAAACTTTAATAATGTAGTTAAACAATTTTTCATCTTCCAAATCATTTAAGTATTCAATTTGTAACATTTAATGTCATAAGAAATAAATATTTTTCATTTACTGATAGAAATTTAAATAAAATTTTTGCACGTGTAATGTCTGTCACAAAATCTTGTAATGTCTCACACAGTTGAAATATTTAAAAAAAAAACATTTTTTGAAATTTTTACTTTTTTTACTTAAATATTGTAGAAAACATTCTTTGTTTACTTACAACTTTTTTTGAACCCATAACATAAATCAATTCAGAGCAATTGGTTAACAACGAGGCATCGGCTCAATTTCATGTCCATTTTTACTTTCTTCTATATCTAATATATAGAAGAAAGTATTGGATTCGTGCAAATTTTCGAATTTCGAATTTTGACGGATTCGAACGTTTTGAGGTGTGCTGAGTCCATTTCGACCATTTTTGGAAAATGTCTGTCTGTCTGTGTGTGTGTATGTATGTGTGTGTGTGTGTGTGTATGTATGTGTGTGTGTGTGTGTGTATGTATGTGTGTCACGTCTGTGTGTGACCAGTTTTTTGTGGCCGCTCTACAACAAAAACTACCGCATGAAATCGAACGAAATTTAGTACACATATGTGCCCCTATGTGAACTTGTGCCCATTAGTTTTTGGCGCGAATTCCTCCAAGGGGGGTGGAGCAATGGGACGTTTTTCGAGTTACGCGTGCTTGCTATTCCTCAGGAAGTTACTGGCGGAATCAAACAAAATTTGGTCCATATGTTGGTATTAACAGGAACAGGTGCTGATTCAATTTTGGTGTCAATAACTCAAACGGGGGTTGAGCTATAGAAAGTTTTTTGTCGTCAATTGTGACTGCTGTATCTCAAGAAATAATGAACGGAATGAAAGAAAAATTTATCGGCAAGTAGCCCTTAGTGGGTATAAGAACTGATTTTATTTTTGTGTCAACAGCTAAAAAGGGGGTAGCGCAATCACCCGTTCTTTTTTTCCATTTTGAGTGCCCTATCTCAAGAAGTAATGCTACGTTCTGGTTGAAATTTGGAATAAATGTGAATCCATATGTAAACAGGCTTTGGTTCTATTTTGACGCCGATCGCTCCAAGAGGTGTTGATTTTTTTTTTTTTTTTTTGCGAATAAAAATATTTTTATTAATGCAACAATAAGAAAGATAAATCGTAATAGATTGTCGTCTGCGTATTTCTCGTGATTTTAATTGTATGGAAATGATAGGAAATATTATCTCAATGATTTAAAATTTTTAACTGTTGCCATCTTATGTTTGTTAACAAATAAAATATTTGTAATTCATTCAAGCAAGGCTTTTAAAATAACTTTCAATTTTCGCTCTTTGCTTGGCTTTTGCAATAATTCAGACATTGGGATAGTCGTCAAGTTTTTGCATGTGTCATTTTGTTTTTGTTGGGAATATTGCTTCCTCGTCAAACATGGGGAGGGATCGAAAAAAAAAAAAAAAAAACTGTGACCCTCTTCCTCCAATCAACTCTAATTTGAATTCTGAAAGTTTGAATTCAAATTATGTTTTTCGCAATCACGAGTTGCGACAAGACCCTACTCATTAGAGTTATTGTTTCTAGAAATGGATCCCCCCCCCCAGCATGTCCCTCCTCCTGGGTGGTTATGTGTGTGTGCAGGCTTACGTGTGTGCACGTAGGCGTGTGTATGTGTGTAAAGGCGTGCGCGCGTAGGCGAGTGTGTATGAGCATGCGTGTGTAGGACATGGACGCCACCGCCCAGCAAAAGTGGATTCCGGGGGACAGTGCTCAGGACCAGCCGCGCCGGTGGACGGTGGAGCTGCTGGTCCAAGCTGAAAAAGGAACCACAACGTCAAGGACTGTCAAATGAGAACAATAAGCAATCGTGATTGCTCAAAAAAAAAAGAAAAATATAGAAGAAAGTTTCGTGATGGCCACAACATACTAGTTTGTAATGTCTGTCACAGTGTTTTATTACTTTATAACTCAAATATTTAATTCAACAAAATATTTTTTTTTTATTTGTATGTAATAAGGGCATAAAAATGTCTTAGTACATCAAAATTTATCAACATATTTTAATATTTGGTACCTGAAACTAAGAAAAATAGTTGTCTGATGTAATGTCTGTCACATATGGAATTAACCATTATACATAACAAGAAAAGACAATATAATGAACTATAGAGAAAAATAATCAATGACTGTCAAATGACTATCACAACTCAGTGGCATTGGTACAGGGGGGGAGTGGGTCGGCCCCGGGTATCACCCATTGGGGAGGGGGGACGCCTAAAGTAGAATTTCAAGTTTCTGAAAAATATGAAGCTAAATTGCATTTTTAAGAATACAAATTTGAAAAATTTCCGGAGAGAAAACCTCTGAACCCCCTCTTTCCCACCCCACATAATGAAGTAAATACTATACTAAGGATTAGGTTCATATTGCAATACTTAGACCTATAGTAGTAACTTCTTATACCAAAAAACTGAACCTCATTATATTTCCTTGTGTTTAAGATACGTTTGAAATAATTAAGGGGACATAAATTTCATGCACCCCCTTACTTTTTTGAACTCTCAACGGGCATTTGTGCCTGGAGCCCATTTAAATATCGTTATAACACAAAAATGTAGTTTCTGAAAATTGAATGAATTTCACGTTTTCATGTAGTTTATACAGAGTATGTCGCATAGATTATGACACATCAGTAGTCATATAAAATATGATTTTTTCCTCTTGCATTTTTAGGGGGGGGGGAGAGTGATACCACAAATTACCGCCACAAGCATCACGCATGCTAGGTACGCTACTGCATTAACCAGCTCTTTCTTGTAAACACTAAGTTTATTCATGCTTCTATACACACGTTGTACATACGTATGGAAATAAGTAGATTATTAACTACTTATCTATCACTAGAACGAAGCTTTTTTTAAATATATTGAACCTATCCCTATTTTCAGGGGCGTGCAAAGTGGGGGAGGGGAGAAGGAGCACCTGTTGTCCCAGGCCTTACAGCAGCCCAATATTTTTTAAACTGGGGGTGAAATATAGGGATAAATAATAAGGACGGACCCGGAAAAGGAAATGTCATTTGTAACAGGCTACAAAAAATTTCTGTGCACTCCTGCCTATTTTAACACTACAAATAAGTCTCAGTTCATTCGATTTTGATTTACACAGCATTTTTGTGGGCTATAGTTGTTGAAACACACAACAAATACACTGCTAAATTTTGCGTTGTATTTATGTAACAGGTGAAGTTTTTCTAAACTTTTATGTTCATATGATGTAGTCAAATTTTTTAAGTCAAGCAATAGTAAATGATTGTATAAATACTTTTTCGGAAACAAACACCCTCCGAAATTTTTTGAAGATTACTAAAAAATGCTCTTGGTGACGTATTTTTTTCAGAAACATTCATTACTAGTACAGTCGAATTCGCTTATAACAAGCACAAAGGGACCACGATTTTTGCTCATTATATATCTGACTGCTCGTAAAAAAGGAGTTGTTTTTTTCTTATTTTTAATCACTATACATTACCAAAGAATTAGTTACTTTGCTTTGAAATGTCTGAATGTCTCTTGTGTCATTGTTTTTGAGGAATGTACATAAACACAACTACATAATTTTAAATGTTTCTTTACTCAACAATTTTTTTTAAAAAAACTTATCTGTTGCTTTCAGGTTTTATAATTTATTACTAACTTTGGTTGTCTCTGGAACTTTGGAATTTACCAAAAAGGTTAAGCATAGCTGGAAGTCAATAGAAGTTTTATAAATCACAAAAATATGGCTCGCTTTGAGCGAGGTTGCTCACGACGAGTTACACTTCCATAGACGAAACATTGTACCAACGAAATATTTTTTGATTTCCCCACTAAATTGAGGTTCTTGTTATTAGCGAGTTTAACTGCATTATGATTTTTTTTTTAGTTTCATTTGCATAACTATAATTAGTATTATTGAAAACTTGTCCAAACTCAACTGCATAACAATACAGCGTTTCAGATTTTCAAAGCGTGCCGATGACATCATCAACATTCAAATGTAAAAAACTCAACCATTTAGATAACTGCTTCCTCTTGAACTCCTTAAATGCGCTTTCAGCCTTGTGGAAAATATTGACTGCCGTTGATTGTAAAGTATTAACTGGACTGGCAATGGTGTCAAAATTTGAAGAAGCTAGTGAATAACTTGGAAGATAAGTTTTGTTGAATTTGAAAGGAAAATAATAATAACTGTAATAGAAAGGTCTGATTTTTTCTATGCTATTTACCACGTTAAACATTTGACCCCAATACCTGTGCAAAGAATGCTTTTTCTTCGCATACGTAAACAAAGAGTAGGAAAATATCTATTTGTATACGGCTACTTTAAAGCAACAGGGTTATCAAAATAAAAATGCTCAAGCCAAAAATTTGATAACCACCCCCCAATTTCCCAAATATCGAAACATTCCCTTCTCACCCATCGAGTGGGAAAAAAACATCATTCTTGTGGTTGAACTTCACAAGATTTTAAGGTGCAACGTAAGTTATACCATTTTAAAACACTAGATTCTAACGAATAAAGATGCTAACCCAACGTTTACTTTTGAGTTTAACTCAAGAAACAACAGCATTTGACAATGTTTGCATTTAATTTCAAGGGGCTCTAGGGAAAAATTGTTCAAGTCTAATTTTCATCATGACCCATTATTGAGTAAAAAGTGAGATGCATAAATATGTTTGTGACAGAAGTAACAGCACAAAGCAAAAGCTAAATGAAATTTTACGTATTTTTTAATTGAAAAAAGAAGGTGTTTCAAAGTTCAAAACTTACATTTTATCTTTTTGATGCTGTTTTTTACCCATGTTGAATGTGCTAAATTTAGACTTCAAACAAAAATGTGAGGTTTTCTTTGCTTCAAAGTTGCATTAGAAAGAGTAGTGAAATCAAAGTTATTAAAAAGGATATTTTATTTACAATTTATATGCAAAGAAATATTCATTAATCATATCTGTACTGCAATGACACCACGAACTCACTCTCAAATCGCGAATTGTTTTGTAAACTTAGTTAAAGCGTTGCCATGCTTTTTATCAGTAACCTCAAAAGTACGGATTTTACGGATCATGATCAACTACTGATCTTGGTCAGTGGCACAGAGGTTACGTTCGCATAGTTTAACCGGTGATTATCCAAGGTTGCGTTCGACGAACATAACCGGTAGCTAACCGAAAGCGTTCTATCATCTACCGGTTATCATTTAAAGCTGTTGATCGTTTGATTGAAGCACGTGATCGGTTAACCGGTAACTACCAGTTGAGTTTGTCGAAGGCAAGCATAGGTTGTATTTGATGAGGCATGCCGGTCTGTCGACCACAATTGAAGCAGGTTGGTTGAATGAACCACATGACATTTTCTGGTCATGTGATCAACCAACCGCAGTTGACCAGTAGCTCTACGCGAACGAAACCAAACTGATCACATTACCATTAATAATAAGAGTAGACCGAGCTATGGCAACCCTTTTGCTGCTCATAAACCAAACCATGTGACTGGTGGATATCCTAGCAACAGCGGGCGTTGATCGTAGCAGACGATCAACAACCGCTATGCGAGAAATAAAATAAATAAAAATGGTGGAACACGGAAGAATGATCTTTTATGGAGTTGGATTTGTAAATTTGTTATTCTAAGTTGTAAATATTTTGTTAATATAGTGAGATTTTCGTTTAGATAGTACTGTGCATTTTCTTTAGTCAATTTTAATAACTCTCTATACAATTAAAGATCCAAGAGCGCAATAAAAAATCGGCAAACGGTAAGATTTTTACCTACAATTTCAATTTAAGATACCGATTAGTACATTTTAGCGTTAACGCAAAACGTTTACGCCATTGCGTTCACGCCAACGCTGACGTAGCAGTTCCGAATGAAATAAAAGTTACTGAAAACTGTGATCAAAAACTAATTACTAATGTCAAAATAATGCATAACTAAAAGAAAAACAATTCAATCTCTGCACCTGGAAAAAAAAATTATAATGCAAATACATTACGTCTTAAAATACATGTCGAGTGCCAAACTATAGATAATGTTTACATAAAAAGTAGTCGAAAACTTTGTACTGCATAGTGAATAAAATATAACAACGTATATAAAGTACAAATTCAAAATGAAAAAAGGTTAAAAAACCAGCAAACAGCTGTTTCGGCACTCTAAAATACAAATGCCATCCAGTGGCGTAGCTAGACCCGACTTTCGGGGGGGGTTACTTCTTATATATATATATATATATATATATATATATATATATATATATATATATATATATATATATATATATATATATATATATATATATATATATATATATATATATATAACATATACATATATACATATATATATATATATACATATATATATATATATATAACATATATATATATATATATATACATATATATATATATATATATATAACATATATATATATATATATATATATATATATATATATATATATATATATACATATCAGGCTTGGAGTTGATTACGAGAAAATGTAATCGATTACGATCAAGGCCGTATCCAGAAATTGTTTTCGGGAGGGGCCCGGATTAGCACATTGCCCTAACACACACACACATATAGTATATATAGACACAACAAACGCATAAAAATGTTAACATAGAAGACTTTTTGTCTCGATTTTTAATGATTCCACTGTTTGGACGTTGTTATTTTAATTTCTTATTATTTTTCTTATTCACCTTTAGTGGTAAGGATAACAGGAGAGTGTCCCTTTAAGTCGGATGTAGAACACCCATAATTTCAGGGGGCCCGGGGGTTTTTCCCCCGAGAAATTTTCGAAAAAAAAAATCTGTATTTTGAGCCCTTATATTAGGTAATTGAGACAACAAAAATATGAAAAAAACTAGGCATACAAAGTCTTTTAAAAGTTACCTTCTTTTGCAAATCAAGATCAAACAAAATAAAAATTGCTTGCTCGACAAATCATGGAACTTAATGGACAGAGAGGAAAAATGAGAGAGGAGAAAAGAGAAGCACCCAGTCATCTGCTCACATCGGCTTTTAGTGAAGTTTGTTTTTGATCACTAACCCTACTCCCATTTTTTTTCATTAAATGCCATACAGTATGAAAATTGTACAAAATAGTTTAAAAGAAATGGTGTAGACATTCAGAAAATAAGAACGGAAGAGTAATATTCTGGCCATTTGGACAATTCATACTTTATTTTCTTGATAAGATACAAAATTGAAGAACTTTTCAAGGAATTTCAAAAACTTAAATAATTTTCAAAGACTCTCGAACAGTTGAAATTATTTGAAGCTCTTTATTTATACTTTTCAGAAGTTGATTGCACAGTCTTACAAAATGATTATAACTTTGTAAGACACACTCGTTTTAAGTTAAAAATAAATGCAACGAAATATTTCTCGAAACAAACTTTTTTTTTCATCACAAGTAGTGCAGAAAATGAAAGAGAGTAGAGTAAGTGTTTTTTTCCCCCTCATACTAAAGGTATTAACAGTATGCAGTAGAAGTAAGAGAAAAAACAAGCAATAACAAAAGAACTTCCACGATACTGAATTCGGCATTAAATAAATGCAAGACAAGAAACATATCAGTCACAAGAATGATCTTGAAAATTATTCTACAAAAACGCGAGAATCGTGATTTTTGCATTTTTTACTCAGGATGTATCAAGGAGTTGAATTTGGCACATCTTGGTAACAAGATACTCGCCTAATCGGAAACTAGGGGCCCAGCCTTTGGGGAGTCCCCGGCTCGAAATCAGTACAGTGTAAGTTTTATAAGAGTTTTAGGGGGAGGAGGGCAGGGTCGTGCACAACACCTGTTGGCCCGGGCCCGAGCTTAAATGGGGCCTAATATTTTTAAACCTAGGGTTGAAAATATGGGTAAACAACATGGAGAGGGCCCAAAAGAAGCATTTGTGACAGCCCCAAAATTTCTGTGCAAGCCCCTGGAGGAGGAAGTGCACAGAAGTCAGTTTGGTAGACTTGAAAAGTCTACCGAACTGACAAAGGGCCTGCTTTAACCCTGGACTTCCCTGAACTGAATTGGGAAAGAAAGCAGGAAGTCCTAATTAAAGGTCTAAATTTCAAGTGTGCCTTGCAGCTAATGAGAACTAGAACTGCTTTTTCTGCATTTCTGCAAAATATTATAAATTTTGAATAGTAGCAAAATTAAGAATAAAAAAAACTTTATTTTCCTTTTCTGACATTAGGAATTTAAAGAAAAAAAACCCCTTCTGTTTTACGGTACAAAACATTTCGGGTTTCGGGGAGGGCCCGGGCCCGTCAGGCCCCCCCTCTGGATACGGCCCTGATTACGATTATGATTACCAGCTCGAAAAATAGGAGATTACAATTATGATTACGATTATAATCCTCTGCCAAAACGTAATTACGATTACAGCAACGATTAGATTATGTCAAAAATGTAATCGATTACAATTACGATGTGCCGATTACGATTTTGATTACGATTACAGACTCGTGAGAGGAAAATACATGCGCACATATACTATATTATTCTCATTATTATTTTGCGGCAACAATGTCATAGTTAAAAAATTATGATTTTTGATTGTGCTTTTAAATGCTACATAACTATTTTGACCATATATCCTGCACAGGTAATTAGGTGTCCCATATCCAAATGACTTGCCACATTATAATGCATTTTGTACATGATTTAAATTTCATTATTATTTTTCATACAACCAATACAGTTTCTAAAATTTATGTACTGTATTTCTACATTCTATTCTCTACAATTTGCTATAATATTATTTAATTCAACCTATTTTTTGAAGAAAAAAAAAAACCCTTTGTATTTAATTTTGCAAAAACATGCATAGTATTAAAATATATTCAAATAGTATAAATAAATGATAAGAAAATAAATGTTCAAAATAAATACTGCAATCAAGACAATTTTTTATTGCATTTTAATAATACCAATGCTTTAAATGTATCATGTTTCATCCTCTTTCTCTGTGAGGTAAAAAACTTTCAGGCAATACTGAATAGCCGCTCAACAGGTGCAGATGATGCACAAATTGACAAGTACTTGGGAGCAATTTTGTTCAGTAATGAGTACACATGAATATTGGATCCCCAGTATTCTAGGGGATCAATATTATGCCCATTTGGTGCGCTAGTTTCATACGCATTTATTTCGCTTTCGATTTTCTCCTGTATTAAATAATTATTATTTTTCTAAATGCTGGCTGGTTTTTCTAAAAATGCGAAAAATTTCCCTTTTTTTTGCAGGCTGTTTTGGTGACACATCTTTTGTGTCCTTATCTTCTGATTCAGTGCAAATGTTATGACAGTCTTTGTTAGACATTATTTCTTCCTTGATAATTTCTTTTATTTTATTTTTTGTGCTTGAATCGTACCAGTTGCATTTGAGCCTTGGGTCTAAAAATGAAGCCACTTGAAATGCTTCCGATTCTTCATAGTGACTCATTCTAGAAGTTAGTGCTGACAACAGCTTTTTTACTGTCGGTATTAGAGTATTGCAAATTTTTGGTCAGGAGGTCCTCAAGCTGGTACTTTAACACTCTCAAAGCAATATAATTGGAAAGCACTTTAAAAAGTAAAAATGAGTATAATAAGTTTTGCTATGATTTCCAGGCATTTTTTTCCCCCCACATGCATAAGCATTTTATAATGATATTTTTATATCTCAGTTTCAAAAAAAAATGTTTTTACAAAGGTTGAAACAAATGTTTTTAAAATCATACCTTTTAAAAAGTATCAGCATTGAAATATAAAGCATAAATTTAAGATTAAATTAGATGTGAAAATATTTTGAAAAATCACTTACCAGAGTGATGTTATCACAAAAATCAAAGAACCGCTAAGATAGTGCGTGTGAATGAGCAATGAAGTGCAAATCCAAATTCGCTCTTTTTTTGACAAAATTCCTCCTCTTCCGCCAATGAAAGTTAAAAAAAAACACCAAAGGCATAAAACTGTTTTTTTAGAACTTTGTCGAAACGAAAACATGTGTTCGTACAGCACTGTTGATATTGTTCTCTTTCCGAGGCGGTAGCTCCGCTTGTTTGTCTGTCATTCACAGATGAAAAGGAAAATTGATGACCAATCCAACTTGGGGACGCGTTCCTGACAATGACACCTACAGGGTACAAAACCCACTAAGATGCGGCATGTTTATGACCCTTCGCCAACGAGCCCTTTTAACAGCAGGGCCTAAAGGCTCTGCTGCCTAGTCCTTTGTACGTTTCTATTGAAGTCTTATCTTTTCCTCAGTCCAGATCCCATTATCTGCATAGCATTGTAGAAACGCAACTTGAAAGTTTTCACTTTCAGCAAGTCGGGATTACACGATTATGGAACAAAATTACGATTATCTAAACTTAGATTACAATTACGATTATGCAAGAAACACTTGATTAAACCAAGCCTGATACATATATATATATATATATATATATATATATATATATATATATATATATAATATATATATATACATATATAATATATATATACATATATATATATATATATATATATATATATATATATATATATATATATATATATATATATATATATAATCGCTTGGAATTTTTCCCTTTTCTTCTTTTTTTTTCTTTCTCTTCTCTCTTCTTTTTCTCTTTTTTTTTTGAGACTAACTTTTCGGGGGGGTTTTTGTCCCCAAAACCCCCCCCTTAGCTACGCCCCTGATGCCATCATCAGTGCAATTAAAAACAGAAGACAGGTTCAACTCGACTAAAACACAGTCGAGGCGAACATTGGAATGAGAGACGAGTTGTAAAAGATATGAGAGCAGTACCGGAAACGATGACGTCAAGGTTACGTCAGAAATACAGAGGACAGTTGCACTCAGGAGAAAACGTCACGGACAAAAAGTAAATCAAATAACAGACTTCCAAACATTAGGAAAAGGGGGAGTGCTAGACAAATCATTGACGATTAAATTAGCATTTTTCCATATGTAATATGACTCCCAAAAATCTAAATCATGAATGGACGAACACTCGTGAATAACCTTGGCGGAAGAAAAAATAAAATTGTTGTTATACATAACAACAAGCTATATAATGGAACTCGTACCGTAAGAGATTTATGTGCTAACTCTGATTTAGTCATTACAAACGCTGATAAGGGGGGCCAAATTGTTGTTCTAAACAAAAAAGATTATATCAACAAATGCAATAACTTAATTTTAGACGGGCCATATGAAAAAATCAAACAAGATCCTTGTGGTAAAGAATTAAAAACTATCAGTAACGCCATTAAGTCATCTCCGTTGATTCCAGATTTTCACAAAAAACGCTTGATTCCTTCTGTTGCACAATGTTCCAGATTCTACGCTTTGCCTAAAAAGTGCATAAACCACTCATTCCTCTCCGTCCCATTGTTTCTAACATTGGTAGTGCTTCTTACAAATTGGCCAAATTTTTAGTTTCCGTTTTTTCACCTCTTCTTTCTAGCAATTGTTTTACTGTTCGGAACTCTCTTGACTTTGTTCGCAAACTTCGAATTTTTCAGCTAAATAACCATAGAATGGCCTCTTTTGATGTGAAATCACTCTTCACTAACGTGCCTGTTGAAGGTGCGTTAGACTGCCTTAAAATGAGATTAACTGAACATCACTTTTCCGATTTTGAGATCAATGAATTATGCAATTTAACACGTTCTTGCTTAAAACTAAACACGTTTGTTTTCGACGGTAATTTTTTCCGTATGACTGAAGGTCTTGCTATGGGCAACCCTTTGAGTCCAATTCTAAGTGATTTGTACATGCACTATTTCGAAATTAAATTATTTAAAATTATACAATTTGATTTTTACGTCAGGTACGTTGACGATATTTTTGTGCTTTTGGACTCGTCTGTCAGTGACCTTGATAACCTTTTATCCATCCTAAATACTATTGACCCACATATTCAATTTACTGTTGAATTGGAATCTGGAAATCATCTTTCTTTTCTTGATGTGTCCATCACTCGTCATAACAATATGTTTACAACTACTGTTTTCCGTAAACCCTTTGCTGTTTCTCTTCCCCCCCACAAGTTATCCGTTCACCCTCCTAAACAAAAATTGGCTGCTTTTCGATCTTTTATTTACCGTGCTTTAGCCATTTGTTCAAATTCCAATTTACTTTCATCAGAACTGAATTACCTACGAGGTATTGCGGTTGATCGGGGATTCACATCAGATATTATTGATACCATTTATAAGAAGCTATGTAGTTCAGCTAACAAAAATCAAACACTTGCTCCTGTGAACTATTCGAGTTCCGTTGTCTTACCCTTTTTTCCTAAAATCAGTATACAAATTGCCAAAATCTTAAAAAAGTTTCATTTTTCCGTCACCTTTTCTCCTGTTAATAAATTAAAATTTTCACAGCTTAAACACCCTGTTCAGAACCTTGACAAATGGGGCATTTATAGTGTTTCCTGCCAGTGCAAATTGGCCTACATTGGGCAGACTCGACGATCCCTCAAATTCCGGATAAAAGAACACGAAAACTACGTCAAAAAACAGGATCTCAAACGCTCCTCTATTGCTCAACATTGTTGGTCTTGTGGCCATAATTTTATTTTTTCTTCCGCCAAGGTTATTCACGAGTGTTCGTCCATTCATGATTTAGATTTTTGGGAGTCATATTACATGTGGAAAAATGCTAATTTAATCGTCAATGATTTGTCTAGCACTCCCCCTTTTCCTAATGTTTGGAAGTCTGTTATTTGATTTATTTTTTGTCCGTGACGTTTTCTCCTGAGTGCAACTGTCCTCTGTATTTCTGACGTAACCTTGACGTCATCGTTTCCGGTACTGCTCTCATATCTTTTACAACTCGTCTCTCATTCCAATGTTCGCCTCGACTGTGTTTTAGTCGGGTTGAACCTGTCTTCTGTTTTTAATTGCACTGATGATGGCATTTGTATTTTAGAGTGCCGAAACAGCTGTTTGCTGGTTTTTTAACCTTTTTTCATTTTGAATTTGTACTTTATATACGTTGTTATATTTTATTCACTATAGATAATGTTGCTATCTAGCAACCGTGCTGCCAAAGTTTTCGCCAAGCCTTCCACCAGTCACATGATGTATCCATGAACCATTACTTCAGTTTGGCTGCGTTCGACGACCTCAACCGGTGACTAGCCGTAGCATTCTATAATCTATCGGTCGACCGCAATTTAAGTTGTTGATTTGTTGCTTGAAACACGTGACATTTTTGACCAATCATAAGTATTCTTTCACTGCGTGTTATTCGTGTGACGTCATTAGCTGTCATGTAATCAACCTCCAGGTGGCTACCGGTCGAGGCAGTCAGACGCAAGCTTTTTAAGTTCAAGAAGAAAAAATTTAATTGCAATCATGGAAAGCACAGGAGAAGGGGAAGAGAGAAATAAATATCGTGATGTTACTGTGGGGTATGTGAAAGTAGCAGGGGCGGCTCCAGGGCCGTGCACTACTGACTTCTATTTAAAATCGGTTTTTCTGATTATTTTACGTCTTTTTAGAACAAGTTTGACCGAGTGAACCTTCAGTTGAATGTGGAGCCAAATTATAAAAGCAAAACAAGGACGAACAGGGTCCGTCGGCAGGCCCTCTCGGTCTAGGAAGATTGAGCGCCGAGAACATTGGGCCCAATGTTCCCGGTGCTCAAATTGCTTGGCACTCAATCTTCCTAGACCGAGAGGCGGAGAGTCTTGAAGAATTTGACTGCGGCAGAAGTGGGGCAGCTGCTTTTATAAGTTGAAATAAAGTGTAAAAAATTATGTAGCAGTATGTCTGTTTTGTTCAGTAGATGTTGCAGACGCAGAGTAGAGACAAGCGAGAGTCTAAAGCTGCTACAACTGCCGGACTAGATAGAAATTAATTTTTCTCACTTTACTTCGGCTTATTAATGCAGCTGTCCCATTCCTCATGACTCGCCACCCCTCTACCGCATTTCTCTCTAAATTAACGTATTGATGTAAACAAACAAACAAACCACTGACGTAGACCGGAAGTAGCGAGTCTTATTTCCGGTTAAGCGCCAAACTCCATTGCTAGAGATAGGTGTTCATAGCGAAAGCGATTTTGTTGTGCTTCTTTAAAAAGCAGAATAATGTCTTCTGCGTATTTCAATGCATTAAATAAGAAAGACAAACTTAGTTATTGTTAAAAATTATCTTTCAATGGCTGTGACCTTACCGATCCTTTAATAGATGGATGGCGAATCTATTGCTAACGACTGATGTTTACAGTGTTCAGGCAATTTTGTTTTCTTTCAGTTCTAGATAGAATCATGTCTTTTGCGTATTTAATAGGCTTTGCAATTCTCAAAAATCGTCGATCAACGGATCTGATTTTCATGATCCTTTAACCGTTTACCCGCCAATGTTCCAAAAATGGAACATCATATTTAAGTGAAAATTTTCCCAAGAAATAACGTTAAAATAAACAAGTTTTTTTTAACACATTTTAGTCTTATTTCAAAGTATTTTTTGATTTCCTGCTTGATTGTTTATATGTTTTCAATTATTTATTGCGATTTTTCAAAGATGAGTGTTTTTTTTAGCTTTTTGCAACTTTTTCTTATAAAATTTACCAAAAATTGGTTTTTTCAGAAAATGTGATGATATTTATTATAGTTGTGAAAAATACTTCAATATATGATTTTAAAATGCTTGTAGAAATGTACAATGATATTTCCGAAAGGTGTACCCCTTCAAAATAGCATGTTCCAATTTTGGAACATTGACGCTTTTAGGGAGTCAAATTTCCAAGAAGTAAATCGTTCGACTTCCAAGGGGAAATTTCATTTTTCGTAATATATGTTTCTTTTTTTTTTCTCATTTTGAATGTACTCTGATGTATATGTTGGCAAAACCAAGTAAGTTTATATTTTGAAAGGATATGACGTTTCGTTAGCAAAGAAAATAATAACAGTCTTCTGTTTGACGGACTATATGGCTCCGAATCCAAACCTGCTCGGACAGCTGCATTGTCACGTAATAATAAAAAATAATATTAGTGAGAGTTCTATTCTTCATATTTTAAATGCAGTTCAATAATTCGCTAGCTTTGTTTTCAGGCGAAAGGAAATTCTGTTTGACGTATACCAACTGTTCATAAATGTTAAAAAATGTCTACAAGATTTCTTACTGTAGAACAAGCTGTGGCTTATTTAGAGACATTTTCAGATTCGGATTTGTCAGATGTAGATATATGCCAATTACCCCCTGATGAACTAGGCAATATCACTGAGGAAGAATAGATGTTGACAGAGATGAAATCCTACAATTTTTTGGTTTGTTGCTATTGAGTGGGTACCATTCTGTTCCTTCTGAAGATATGTATTGGAGCAGTGCAGAAGATACATCTGTGCCAATTGTACTAACAGTTATGCCTCAAAATCGTTTTTGAAAAATAAAAAACAACTTTCATTTGATGGACAACCATGAATTAAAACAAAATGACAAGCTAAGAAAAGTTTTCCTTATTTATGAAGAACTAGCAAAAATACCCGGCGTTGCCTGGGTCAGTAATAATTATTAGAAAAAATCGTTACTTGCTTTTGTTTTCTGTTTTGAGTGAAAGAATTCAAAACACATCTTTTTGACGTGATTAAAAATCGAGTTTCTTCCTTACCCATAAAACTAAAATAGCAATAAGTATAAAGAACAAAGTAGTATTGATTTAGAAACGAATGCACTATATTTAAGCATATACAAATTTAAAAAACATGAAATTAATCTTCTCCTATTTAAAAAGATTAATTTGTTGATACTTTTTTTTTAACATGGAGTCTAAAACCTTCTCTATATGGCTAATGAAGTACGAAGTGATTAAAAAAAAGTAGCTGCGCTCGTAATCCCCTTATACTTGCTTTAGTTATTTCGGGAAATTTCAATCATTGTGGCTCTTGGTGCGATTTTACCGAATTTGCGAAAGTCGTTTCGGGTTACCTTCGATGATGCTCCCCCATTCTTTCCTTACTTTGTAAAACGATATGATATTAATTTTCGTTACAGAGATGTCGTCGCCAGATGCTGAGATATTTTTGGTCACCATAAAATGGCGCTAAACAGTTTCATCCGAAATGTTACCAAAATAAGTAATACAATTTGGTGATTGTTTGAAATTGTGCAAAAAGGAAAATTAATGAAAGTTTTTGTGCTGCTTATGGATTTGCCTAATTTAGTTGCTGGATTATTTAACACAGTAAAAAAGTCACACAGTCTTTTGAAAATTCTTTGATTGGCGATATTTTGTTTACATGGTGAAAGCTGAGAAACATTATGACGTAGTCTTCGGCTTCAAAAACAGCAACGTTGAAAAAACTGCCAAATGCATCAGCTACGGAAATCTTTCTGCAAAAATTTTGGCGATCTGCTGGTTGTTTGGATAATGAGTAAGTGTTCAATCAGCATAAATAATAATAAAAACCATTAATTACATTAAAGTTCCGTTTAAGTGGAAAATCATCAGCCAAATCATGTATTATTTGCCAATCTTGTGCAAAAATCTTACTTCAAGATTTGACTTGAGAAAAGCCTTGAACAGTCACGAAAAGCAAAGATAGTCAACAATACAACAATTGCCGCTATCGACAGGGAGTTGAGATGATACACTAAATACTGTATTGAGTTGAGGAAAGCCTTCGAACATGGATCTAAAAAGCTCATAACTCGTTTTTTATTCTACCTAGAAATTTCGAACAGGTGCCATCTTCAGCAGAAAAATCAGAGCTTTCGATGGACATATAATGTAAATATGTGCAAGTATTTTTTCATCCCAATATTAGAGAATTTATACAAAAATTGTGTTTTATTGCCCCCCTAAGGGGGTTTTGCCCCCCATAACGGGACGAAAACTACCCTATGTGTTATTCTGATGCATAAGCTATATTATTGTAAAGTTTCATCAAAATCCGTTCAGTAGTTTTTGCGTGAAAGAGTAACAAACATCCATACATCCATCCATACATACATCCATACAGACAAACTTTCGCATATATAATATTAGTAAGATTGTGTAAAAACAGTCAACAATTTGGTGTATTTCATGAAAAATTAAGCATAGATGAATCTATGGTTCCCTACTACGGTCGGCTTTCATGTAAAATGTTTATTAGATGAAAACCAATAAGATTCGGCTTCAAAATTTGGATGCTGTGCTCTTCAACTGGATACCCATATTCCATGGAGATTTATTCAGGCAAAAAAGAAGGATCCCCTGATCTGCAATTAGGATCCAGAGTTGTAAATGATCTATTATCAGTTTTGACTGACACGTCTAAGCATGAAGTATACTTTGAAAACTTTTTTACATCATATGACTTAATTTCTCAGCTATCAAAAAAAAAAGTGTACGAGCAACAGGAACAATTCGTGAAAACCGAACTGGCCATTGTCCACGGAAATCCAAAAAAGCCCTTTCTAAAGAAGATCGCGGAAATTTTGACTATCGATCTGATGGATCAGTGTACATGTGCAGCTGGAAAGATAATGCAGTGGTTACAGTAGCATCTAATTGTTATACACATGAGCCACTTGCATCTGTAAAATGTTACTCAAATGCGCAGAAATGCAAGATAGATGTGCCACAACCTCATCTTATCAAGAGATACAATGAAGAAATGGGGGGTGTGGACGTCTTGGATAAACTTTTAGGGAGCTACAGACCTCATTTGAGGAGTAAAAAATGGTGGTGGAATCTTTTTAGTAATGCGCTGAATATTTCAGTTGTAGCTAGTTGGTTACTTCATTGTGATTTACACGAAGTCAAGATGAAGCATCTAGAGTTCCGAAGAGAAATAACAACTCGCCTCCTAAGAAGAAAAGTACGAGTGGAAAGTCCTCCAGGGCCTCGTTGTCATTTACATAAACGGTTAAGAATGTCTGACGGACATTATATTGTATCTGCATCCCAAGGACGTTGCGCGGTGTGCAAAAAAATACGACTAAGAAATGTTTCCATTGCGACAAACGACTTCACCAGCAACGCTTCCTTTCATATGATGGGCATTAGATATTTCTGTATTGGATTTTCTGAATTCTGATATGTACACAAATGCAATTTCAAATATTATTTTTTCCGCAATAAAGTATGCTAAGATAAAAACCACATTCAAAACCTCTTAGTTTAAAAAAATTCTCTGAAAAAAAAAAAAAAAACTTCATGCAAAACGCCAATGTTCCAAAAATGGAACACACTGAAAATCATAGTAAAAAAACTTTTTCTGGGAATTTTATTTTATTTCTGTATTTACTAGACATAAATAGACATAATTTCAAAAAATTACTCAAATTTGATCATCCCTCAATAGTTTGGCGGTTAAACGGTTAAATACAGAAATAAGAAAAAAAAAGAAAAAAAAACGAGTCTTCGTTTGTCGATCATTACCGCGATTTCAATGATAAGCATTTATGAATACCTCTAAACAGAAATAAAGTTGATACAAAGTCTGCTTTCAAGAATCACAAATCTACTGGATTGCAAGTACGTTGTGAATTGTAATCCCTATTCTTAAGTTGAAGCTATTTTTTCAAAGATGGAAGCTTTTCTGCACTGTGTTCACACAGAATGGCTATGACAGGGAGTTTTGGTGTCATATTCAATCAATTCTCCTGTTGTAGCTTTTCAGTTCACACACACTTATTACAGTTGCTACCTAATTTTCAGGTTTGATATTTAATATATTTTATTACATATTTGTTCATCACTTTTTTTTTTTTTTTTTTTTGTTTAATCAACTTGCTTCTGCAGCAAGATTGATAGGCATAAAAAAAAATTGAAAGATAACAAAATTTAAATTTAATCTCCGAGTGCTTTTCTCCTGCGTCAAAATTGCTTTGAATGTAATACCAATAGCTATACTATGATACTATACTATAACTTTAATTAATGTGTTTGTTTACCGATTGTCGAATATCTAAATTTGTTTACAATTAGAGCGCCTAATATTAAAGTACCGTCAATAACTCGAAGTCCCAAGAGACGGGCTAAATGGTTCGAGTTATTGATAGTTCGAGCTATGGGAAGTTTTTTTCTCATGAGGTAATGAATAGTGGTTCTTTATTTTAATCACACAAATCAAACTGTTTTGAAACCCGTCAAAACACTGGAAACTTTCAGCTTTGCAGGAAGCAAATAAAAAATTGTTCAGGTTGTGTTTTTCTAATAATCAATTTAATATAGATCAATATAGATCTTCACACATTACAGTAAAAATTCAAAGCTGATGAAATTAAGGTGAATGTTTCCAGCTCGTAAATACCTCACACAAAGTGTGTTTACTACATAATATTCATTAAGATTCAATCCTTTCGCTTTAAAGCATTGGCTTTCATTCGACGATCAGGACCTTTAGAAATTTGAACATCTTTATTTCTGACATCTTATTTGCTCCTGTCCTCATGCTGTACCCGAAAGCAGAACAACATCCCCTCTTTTTACGAAAATTTTGCGGCTTTGAAATTCATGATTAATTTTAAAAAATCAATCAAATTACAGATACGTAAACAGAGCAATTCGTCGTAAGAAGCAATACAAATAAGACTTCCGCCAGAAGTTTTGAGTGACCCCGTGCAGCCCTGCCACCTAGTGTTCAAAAGAGTAAGCGTGGCTTGGAATTTGGTGAATAGGTTAGAGACCCTGCATTGTTGAGGACCTCCAACTCCCGAAAAACTTTACGATTCGTTCCTAAAAAAATGAGAAGTTTGGAAAAAAAACTTATTTTCAAGTGCTTGGAAAACCTTCAACATTTAGAAAATTTAGTTACAAACCTTGAATTTTAAAATTTCATATCTTGTTAATTATTTGATCCCAAATTCAGTACTTTGGAAGTTCTGTTGTTGCTTGCTTTTTTTTGTTTTAATGTTTAATGCATACTGCTAATCTGTTTAGCACAAGAAAAAAATATTGCTCTACCTCTAATCTTTTTTGTTTTCCACATTACGTGTATTCAAAAAATATTATTATAAACTGAAATCTATGGTATTTAAAAAAAAAAACTGAAGTGCTTTAAATAAATTTAATTGTTATGAGTCCTTGAAAATATTTAAATGAGTCTTTAAGTCTACTTAAAATATGCTTTTTTCCCCCCTTATCTTATGTAAACTAAATTATTTTCATGACAAAGACGTTACTCTCTCGATACCCATCTTCTAAATCTCCACACCGTTTCTTTTAAGAGTTTAATGCATTTTTTATTAGTGATCATTTTATCTGTCGAAGGATTGGGAAGATGATCAAAAATCAACTTTACCAAAAGTTATGTGAGCAAGTGACAATGCATCGTCTTTTCTTATGTGTCGACAATTTGTCGAATCAAGGAGTGTGAAACTTATAAAAAGTTTTGGTTTGCCTATTCCCCCCCCCCCCTATTTTGTAGTTTGAAATATGCTCAAAACGCAGAATTTTATACCTATACTTAAATTTTTCCTGGAAGAGAAACCCCCGGATCCCCTCAAACTATGGATATTCCCTATCACATTTAAGTTGGTCCTTGATGCCAGGTGGAAAGGCATGGCTAAAACGGAGTCGTTGAAATCTTTAAAAAGCCGCTTCTAGGGATTTTTTTTTCACTTTTTTCAGGAGTCTTGTTCGTAGTGGAGGATTGGTGGGACATTACTTTGCAGTGGGCATTCCGGTAATTAATACAATCAATAATAATTTTTAACTGGGTGCCCGCAAAAAGTCTTTGCCCAGGCCTCACAAAACCTAGGGCCCCCACTGGAAAGTAGCAGACATACGCTTGCGTTTGTTTATCAATCAATAGCTACCAGTCGTTGATCACATGACACATGTCAGCTCCAATGCTTTTGTATGCATTGACGTCATTAGTTGTCATGTGATCAACTGATCGGTTGCAACCGGTCAAGTTCGGCAAACGTAGCCGTAGCAGATGGAAATCTGATTCATCTCTACTATAAATCGCATAAAATTGTGATTTTAAGCAAATTTCTTCATATTTACAAAAGACATTTATCGAAAAATTTTCTCTTTGTCACGTGATCAATGGACCGGTCTCTACCAAGGAAGCTTGTTGAATGCAAGCTATTTAAAAAACTGAAATATTTTACCTATAACTATTAAATAAAATATAATTTTGCAACAAATTTCTTAAGGATGCCCATTATTTGGTCTGCCCTCGTATATGAATAACATCACTACTGCTATAAGTTTCAAGGCTAAAAATATTTGAAAAATGTTTAATTTGAGTATATTTATGTAGCTTTATTTTAAACCTTAAGTTTCTTTTACAAAATAAAAAATAAATATAACGAAATGTAACATTTAATAGAATACATTATTACTGTATTGAAAGTTGCATTACATAATATATTAATAAACATTTTATTGTTGAATGAATTCTGGCTCCAAGGGCTTAATACACAAATCTTAAAATTAAATATACATTTGTGATATGATCTATCATAAGGTAAAATTTTGAATTTAAAAGACAATATATTATATAGAAATAATTGTAAAAGAAAATTCGCAACATAAATTGTTGCAGCTCGCAAATATCCAAGTAATGCTTGAAACAATGCAGCGTCATATTAGGTATATTATGTTTATTCTCCTCCCATCAGCTTACTTCCTTTTTTAGTTTATTTTTAAAGGAAAGCCCTGAATCCCCCCCCCCCTTCTCATATAATAAGAGGGCTGGAAACTTGGAAGGTAGACGATTCAAACATGAGCAGTGGTGGCGATTCAGGGGGGGGGGTGGGGGCGTGGTCAATTTATTTATTTTATTTTCCAATTTAGGAACCAAAAAAAAAGAAAAGAAAAGAAAAAAAAAATATTAAAAAAAGCAGAAATGCCAAAATTTTCAGAGCATACTTTTTTGTTTTACTTCATATTTCTGTTTACAAAATGTTATTTAGCACAAGCAATAACTTTTACTTTATGTTTTCATTGTTTAGATATTAGTACATTTTTTATTTTACTCAAACAAGCCATACTTGAAATACATTTTTTATTTTACGTCAGCTCAGTCAATTCCAGCCGAGGACTGCAGTTTCATGCTTATTAGCACTCATCAGCCTGGCATAGGAGTGACTGAGCTGGAGGTGGAAACCCTCTTAAGGAAACCTAGAGTGCCAAACAAACTGGTAGCTAATACAGAATTAGCACTGACCAGACGAGTGACCAAAGCAATGGTTCGGTTCAACTCGAATATTGAAGGCAAGGCAGCCTCCAGCTCAGTCACTCCTATTCCGGGCTGATGAGTGCTAATAAGAATGAAACTGCAGTCCTCGGCTGGAATTGCCTGAGCTGGCAGTGTATTTCATGTATTTCTGCCTTAACGCTGGCTATAGGGTGGTAACTTATTGAATAAGCCATACTTGTTTAATTAAAATTAGAGAAATCCCCTTACAATAAATGCCAATACAAAGAAACATTCTTTACAACAGACAAAACGTGCGGTCCCATTTTAAAACTCATTAAGATAATGCATAAAAAAAATCTCGTTTTAACGAAACAAACTTCTTCAAAAATTTGTTACAATGCAGCTTTTTCTCAACATCAGTTTGAATATTTTTTGCTAAATGCTGTTTTAAGAAATTACTCACAATTCGTAACTTAAAACTACGTTTGTACTTTCGAAACAGAGCCATTCAAGGTGGAAATCAGCTCATGCTGAAACGTTAGCTGATGTGAGACTGCAAAAACCAGGGTGTAGCCTTTCGTAGTCAATTTCTCCACACCAAACCGGTACCCTATGAATTTGCAAGGGGGTCAGCAAGATTTCCACTTATTTTGAGGTCTTCATAAATTAAAATCTTTTATCATGCCCTCTGGGACCAAACCTCTAGTAAAAAAAAGGAAATAACACTTTTCGTGAAGACTTCCAATGAATAAAGGTCAGTGTTTAATATTTTTTCTCTTTGCTTCTATAGGATAAATAAGAGTTTTATAATGTCTTAACTCATTAGTAACGGTAAATGTTGTAGATTTAACTATAATAAAGTGTAGATTTGCAAATTTAAAAGTTTGAAAATACAGAAAACGATTCCGTTAAAATGAATATTTCGTTACAATGAAATTTTTTATTGCACATTTCACTGCATTGCCAAGTGTTTGTGACACTTCAAAGTACTTCGAAGTAAAAATGTAAGTCTAATTCATGTCTAAGTGGCTCTTCAGGGAAAGTTATTGCATACGAAATTCATCAAAATATTAAGAAAAATGCGAGTCAAGTTGTCTTACATTAATTTTTGTTTATCTGCTTCAATATTTTCAAAATCAGCCCCAACAAAATTGTGTGCTTTTTTTTCCCATTTTTTGCTGCCGCTAAAAGTCTCATGGCTTTTAGTTGTCCCCCCCCCCCCCAATAAACCCCAATCGCCATTAACTGAAATTCTGGATTAAAAACCGAATTCCTAATTTTGTTCTCTAGAAGTAGAAGGATCAAACTTTTAAGCGAGTACACAGATATTAAATTTTAAACTAACATATTCCCAGTGTAGCATTCAAAAAACCAATTGGTGGAAAATCACGTGATCATGTTTGCGGTAAAAGCCAATACTATTGATTGTCATAATTTCCAGAGTCAATCACAAATTTCCCTGTTTTCCAGTGCTATTTCAAAATTCCCTGAGAATTCCTTGTTTTCCAGAGAATGTGATCACCCTGTTTTATTTTAAAAGATTAATTTTTCAAAGCCAGGGGGGAGAGGGGCAATTGAGCTCCTTAAATGGCGGGCCTGTCCACCTGCCAGCCATAAATGTCATTGCTGTCAATATTTTTCAAATTGCTTCCAGCAAGTAGCTCATTATCAACAAAATGCTTCCAGGTGATTCTCAGTCGAATTTTGCTTGAAGATAATCGCACTTTAAAGGTTTAAATACTACTTAATACAATAGTTAGATTCTTGAAATATAGTTCAGTGGCAAAAACTTCAGGCTCACATTGCTCAGCTGAAGGATTTTGTGTGATGCAGTATTATCTTCTCCTTCATGTGCTTCAATCATTGTGATAAAATTATGACTGCATTTCAGGTTTTCTAATTTGATTCGTAGGAATTCCTGAATACTGATTGTAAACATGTTCAGTAAGTACATAGAGGTTATAAATGAACACGGTTAAAAATAGTGGTCATAATACTAGGGTGTTCAGAGTACAGAGAGGTCAGCCTGTGTTAAGTCTATGATGTTTCCCCAGGACCATCAAAAATGTGTTCAGAATGTCATGGTGTTCAGATAGAGAGAGTTCACTGCATACAGTTTAATGTTAAAAATATTCAACTTTCATAAAACTCCAAATCTCACTGAAAAATTTTCTTACTTTAAAAACTTACTGCATTATTTTCTTCATTTGTTCATAAAATAAGTAAATGAATATCATAAAATTGCAAAAAAAAAAAAAAAAAAGGCAATAACAGTAATTTTTTAAATAACTTCAGCATTTATTTTTTTCTGTATATATTTAGATCAAAGTATACAATACATTCCTATTTATATAAACATATCACTAGTTTAAAAAGTGTTGGATTAATTTATCAAAAAGATCTTGTTCATTAAAAGATGCGTAAAAAATATTCTGTTAAACAAGCAAAGTGATAGCTGTGCAAATATATGATAATGTTACATTAAAAACATATAATACATTCTATAAATAATAATGATATAGTCAAAACATATCATTTTTACATGATGACGATTAAATTAGACAATTCTGAATTTTTGTTGATTTTTAATTTTGGGGAAAATTTATTATGAAATGTAAGATTTGGCATTTAATTTCCACCTGAAAAGGCTTACCCTTGAAATGCTTTGAAACTCAGCTATCACTTTCAGCAGTTTAATTTTTTGCATACAACTGAAGAATCCATGTTACCATACAACTAATTATAATGGCATGGAAAAATATTTTGTACAGCATATTTTTCACACAAACAGAGCAAAAATAATTTCCATAAAAAAGACAAACACTAAACAACTTTTTTTTCTTGTTTTATAAACAAACCATCAAAAAAATAAAATTCATTTTCATTGATCAACTTTTAACAAATTGACACAAGTGGAATCTTTGGTAAAGAAATAACCATTAATAAAATTCATTATTTAATGCAAAAGTTATAAATTTGTTGGTACAAAACTCTATAAAATATGATCTCCAAAAAATAATTTGAATTAATATTATTCATCAACAATAGTTCCCCGTACTTCTCCTTGAGATATTTGCTGGAAGAAAGGATAAAAAAGATGAAAATTTAGGGAGAAAAAACTTAACAGTTTAAGAAATTAAAGCACTATTTAGGACTTACATTAGCTAATTCAGTTTTGGTTTCTTCTTCCATTCGTCGGATGTCAGCCATGGTTAAGCCGTACCATAGGTCTATCCAACAGAATACTTCTCGATGAAATTTCAAAAATAATCTTTGCTCTGTCTAAAGAGATATATGACTTTCAGTTTCATAAAATACAATTCATTTAATGAAATTTAAAAGGCTAGTTTCAAACCAATTAAATTGATAATGAAACCTAATAATCCATCATTTTTCTATCAATTATATTAGGCTTGCCTCAAAAATCACATTTTGTCACTAAACTTGAAATTTTCCATTTAATTGCTAATTGCAAGTATCAGTTTATATCAGAACTATGCGGAATTGAAGGAGTGGACTTAACACATAGCCAAATTTATAGGTGAGGCTAATTACTTTTGTGAGAGGGGGAAAAAAGCAAATGACCCAAAATTCAAAAAAAAACAAAAATTGGAATAACTGAAGTTTGGAAGATTGAAATCCGTAATGAGTCACTTGTAGTCCGATATATATCTTGTTTTACTAGATAGTATTGATTTTTCAACACCTCTTCGATTCATCCTGATTCACTAAACTCGATTGATCCCTCTTTAGAGCATTTGGATAATACATTTTCCATTCCATGCTTAGCACCGACTAAGGGAGCAATTGCAATCTTTTTATGCTAATTCACTTTTGGCTTCACACTCGCCTTTCCAATTTACTATAGCAGGGGTCTCCAACCTTTTTCACTCGTGGGTCACATTATAAATTTTTGGTGACGAGGCGGGCCGGTCCAACAATATTTTAGCTCAGATGGTCTTTTTATCGTTACCCCCGCCCCTTCGTTATATATATATATATATATATATATGGCTGACTTTGAAACTGGCTTTTACGGGGGTTCGTTTTGTTGAGATTGCTTCATAAAGATTTGTTTCTGAGTTGAAAGGGAATGAATTTTTCAATGAAGCAATTTTATCCTCTCGTAGTTTACCAGTTAAGTTGTAAAATTTGCTCTTGTGTTTTGTATCATAAGGTCTACGAATATTAAATTCTTTCAGAACAACAACAGTCTCTTTGTAAAAAAGACACAATGCTTTATTATTTTCGTCGATCATAAAATAATCGTGTGTCCACTGTTTATTAAAAGTACGGCATTCTACTTTCCGTTTTTTAAACAAAGTCATTGCAATACTAAAAAACACTAAAAATAAAAGACACTGTCTACGATGGCTACGCACTTCATGAGGCGTGTGAAACATCAATTTACATTTCTACACCAGGATTGACAAATAAAAATTTAGAAAAAAGAGCCAAACCGCTCGTGATATTAGCAAATAAAAAAGCCAACCTGAGCGAAAACCGTCCTCTCTTCTAGATAGATTTTTTAAGGGGTTGGGAATCCACTTTCCTATTTAACGGTAAAAAATAACTAAAAAACAATTTAAATTAACGGTAAAAGGATTTCAAATAATTATTTGTAATTAAAAATAATGTCTCAATTATATTTCAAACGAGACTGTCTCTGTTCCAAAAAAAAAGTTCGTAAACTTCCCGCGGGCCGGACAAAATCTGTTCGCGGGCCGGATCTGGCCTGCGGAAACATAGGTTGGAGAACCCTGTACTATAGCATTAATCTTTAAGAACACGGACAGCGTACTGAATACGCCACTCACCAGGAAAGCAGCTGTGAATTTCAGAATAGTCACTTGACTAACATCAGGCCATTATTTGCCCTTTTCCCAAGATCCTTTCAGTGACGTACTTTAGTTTTAAGTCGAATGTTGCTTATTTGTCTTGTTCTTTTTGATTATTTTTCATAGAAACCACACGTGAATGTTACCATAACAAAATACAATTGTGAGAGCAGCAATAAGTGTTCACCAAATGCCAACGAGTTGCCTTAATGACTAAAATATCCTTTACATGTATAAATTAAAATATTTCTTTTAATTTTATATTCGTGAAATTCGCAAGTTAAACGTTATTATTTTTACCATATTGTGATCTTATAGTATAAGACCGTTATAACGCACACCTTGGGACCAGAGCTTTTGTGTTATATAGATCATTTCACAAATTTTGAAACTAATATTCATAATATATCTATATATTAGCATTTCAGAATGAGCTCAATCTGCAATGAGTATTAAAGCACCAATATTACAATTAGTTGTTCACAAATAAATATGTTTCTTTATTACAAGAAAGTGCATCATCCTGCGCTTCTGCTAGCTTCATGGTTTGCATAACAGCTGCATTTTCAATAGCCATCTGGTATTTTCTATTTACTGTAAGTACTAATTTTCCTTTAAAAGCTTTGAATTGAGATGGAAAGATAAAAAACTGTTTCAAAATTTAATTTGCCTTACAATTTTTATGCTTGCAAAGCAAAACAGAGGGATTTTTTAAACTTCAAAACATATCGTTTACTTCTGAAAAGTTGTGCGTTTTATAGAGAATTGCATTATATAGGTCGGCGTTGTAATGGTCTTCTACTGTATTTATTTTAACTGTGTTTGTCTGTTCGTTCAATTAGTTCTTTGCTCCTTCTATAACATTACTAGACATTAAACAGGGAAATCTTTAAAAACTGATAGTTGAGCATCAAAAAACGTTGGCGTACAGAGTACGCCACCTGTGCTCTTATGTTACTTCAAACTGTCCAGTGTTCTTAAAGGTTAACAAAAGTTATTTAAGAAGCCTGTTGAACAAAGTCTTAATAAATACAGAACAATAACTCTTGAGACTTTGATTTTGTGGGTAACTGCCGATTTTAGTGTGGCATTCAGCACACAAAGGTTCCCCTCCTGAGGGAAAAAAGATGATTACCATTGGTTTGCGTGATTTACAACAAATTTTAGCACTATTTTAAATTTTTTCATTGAAAAAAATTTGTTTTGTATTAAAATTTTTTACCTTTTATAAAAGACAAGTTTTACATGAAACTTACTTAAAAATGACATAAAAGAATTTTGGAAGAAATTTATCTTTTATGCACATTATCAAGTATACAGCAAAAATAAACAAGATACCTAATGTAATATCCCCCTTTAGTCTTTCACTTGACTAAAAATATTATAAAGCTGCAAGATGAAAATCAGGCCTTTTCTTCAAATTCAAACTTAAACATTCTGTGACCAGACATTTTGGAAAATTCATGTTGAAGCATAATAACAAACCTAAGCCAAAAAATGAGCAGTTAGAACACAAAGAATAATGAGCAGTACATACCCGTTGAATAAATGATTCAACTCTTGTTTGTAGACCAAGCCATTTGAATTCTACTGTTACTAATTTGTATGCACACATTGCAGGACTACAAGTTTCCTATAAAATAGCATAAAGGAAATGAAAGCAAGTGATAGAAATCTTAAGATTGCCAAATGTTCAGCAAATTTTAAGAAACTTTATACCAAACTTCTAAATGAAAAAACCCCTTCAGATAATTATACATTCATCATTGCTTTATATACAAACCAATAGCTCAAACTGCTCATGTGATTGCATAAGTCTTCTAACCAATAAAATGACTTAAATTAAGAAAATTATTTAGATTTTTAGCCCACAGACATTTGTTTTCATTACGGCAAAATTTTCTGATTTTAGCATCTAATCATAATAGATCTGAGCCAGGTTCACTTGCAAAACATTTTTTAAAACACGGACTGCATTTAAATGTTAACTGTTGCACAATATTTCAAAAATTATAATAAAATACATAAAACAATGAATGCAAACTGATTAATTATGCGGTTAAACTCTTTTATGTTTCACATCATCAGGTCATTTTATAAATTTTACAACATAAAAACTTACTCATTACAAAGTTATATATTGAAAAAACAGCACACAAAAGCAATATTCAATACTTCAGAAAGAAACTTGATACAAAAATTATACCAAAAACACAATGAACGACATATTTGTCAGCAAAGCAGTCAATTGTCAACTTTCTTATAAAAAAAATCTATGTCATTAGATAAAAAGTTAAAAATTTTAAAACTCAAGAGAATATGGATGTTTTATGTTTGCAAAAAAAAATATTGATGCTGTGATGAAATATATTTTCATGACTTTAACATAGTTTAATAAATTTATTTTTATATTTAACATATTTTAAAAACTTGAAAACAGATTAAATAAATATTACTTGACTATTAACTTTTATTCAGTTTGTAAATGAATAATTCTTCGAAAAGAATTTGCAAAGGCACAATAAAAGCACTTTTAAACTAATTTTTGTAGCCTTTTCATGGACGTTTCTACAGATGATTTGTAGCATTTGCTATCAACTCTGCATACTGAGCACATACATGCATGATGTCAATAGATGGGTCTTTAAATATAATAAAATTAGGTTTCAGGAAATTGACCAAATTTTCGTGTTATGAGGAAATTTTAGCCAAGAAAGTAATCTGCACTGTGTGTCAGAGAGTATATTTCAGATGAACAATAATTTTATCAGTGAAAAGACATTTATTCTTAAAGTATATGATTTTCATTTGCAACTAACTAAAAAACGTAGAGGAACGGGGAGAACACCTGAACAATTCTTTTCATTTCTATAATTTCCAAAAAATATTTTCTATTTCTCAGAGCAAAAGTGTCCCCTTGATTAAATAGTTCCAAGGGTTATGACATTTTTTGAGATTAAAAACATATATATTTCTCTATTTTTTTTGGTATTAAAAAAAAATATGTTTTCAATTGTTCACATGTGCCCTTATAGGAGGCACATATGAACAAACCTGGGGCACATAGAAACAAGATTCTAAAAACAAGACAATCAATAGATTTCAAAGAATGAATCTTTAATGTTAAACATATAGGTGTATACCAGTTACTTTGACAAATATGTAACCCATACTATGTCACTTGAAATTGTACAGTTATGTGTCAATATGATTTTTTTTTTTTTTTTTTTTGAAATATATAACCTTGCTCACAGTTAAATTTAAAATTTTTGTCGCATGTTTTCAAAGTTTTGTAATATGTTCTCATCACTGGATAGACATGAAAAAACTTGTAAAACAACATAGTACCAAGAATATTTTATTACGCAAATATTGTTCTTACTACATATTGCTCTCAAGCTTCATACAGTGTATGATTATGTATTTCAAAAGATTTTAAACTTAATTTTTTAAATAAATTAAAATATTTCATTCCTTCTTATTTCCATTACTGCTCTATAACATTAAATTATTATTAAACTAGCAACAAAAAATAAATATGTAAATAAATATATATTGTTTAAAAAAAATAGGAATACTTTTTAGAAAAATAATTATAAATGTTCAAACATTCTTCAAAAACTTATAATATCCAAATCACATTTTCTAGCCTATTGGCACATTTTAGGAGCTGCCCCGAAACATGATTTTTTTTTTTTTGTTCACTATATATCTTGTGATCACCCTTGTACACACATATATGTGTACGTATATATTGCACATATGAGCATCATAAGTGAGCTTGCTCCCGTAAAGAAATTTAGAACAAAAGAAATAGATTTTGCAAAAAGTAAAAACTACAGTAGACCCTTGTTTTAGGTGGTTTATTTTATGTGATTTGAGTATAAGCAGTTAAAGATTTGACACCTTTATTTTGTTGTATGTGGATGAATTTTGATTTCCCACGGCGATGCCGCATTGAAACAGATAATTTTTTCACCTCTTTCAAAATCTTAATTCCTGAAATCGTAGATAACCTGCAATAAACTGCTTTTTGGAGTGCTAATAATCAAGCTTGGGCCATTGGAGACATTTTTTACAATTGGTTCCAGAGCTCTGTCCAGAAATAAAGTTATTAAACTTACACAATGCAGAACTCACAGGATGAAGAGATTTTAAAAGTGACACAACAGAATGAAACCAACGAGGATACCTACATGGACGACACACAACAAAAAGCTTTCACAATAAAAATTTGGAGCCATTCCTTGACAAAGGCAAATGATCTTTCTGATTTGTTAGTCAAAGGAGATCTTATCATGGAAGTGAGGCCACTGATTTCGAAAGTGTTAATGCCCCATAAAGATAATTAATGACTGTCAACAGAATATAACCAATTCACTTTTATAAACACTAAGTCAGTTTATATTTTCTTTATTCATGTTCTGCATATGTATCAGAATTAGTACACATTAAACCTTTTATTTATGTAAAAAGTTTAATGTGTACTAATGTGTGTTAACTATCACTAGAATGACATATTTTTTTCATCTATGGAACATAAAACCTATTTTAACACTACTATTAAGTTTTAATTTAAGTGGCATTTCTGTGATTGTAACCCCCACGTAAAACAAGGGTCTATTGTAGTTTTGTCAAGGATCTACAGAGCATTCCTCTTTTAAAAAGGGATGTCCTGTTTGAAAATATTTCACTCTGTGTGCACATGCTTTGGTCACTATTTTAGTGAGTAATTTAGTGAATATTAAATTTATGTGACAACATTGAATTATTTATCTATAAACAAGAAATCAAATTCAGAGAAAACTACCAATGCATGAATTTAGTCTATGAAAAATATAGAACATAAGAATTATGGCATTTGAGATCTTTCAAAAAGAAAACTTAAAAAGAGCTTTCTCTGAAACCTATAACATTTCTTAAATGCAAAAAAGGCTTTAACTGTGTAAATCCATGCATAACTATACAAAATAAATGTATTCAGCAATCAGCAACTCATCTTTTGCATTGAATCGTTACTGTGACATGCACATGATAAGTCTGAATGCGAAAACATGGTTTATGCAAACAAACGTAAACTGAATTCAAACTTGATTCAACTCAAATAACAGATAAACTTACACGCCAATTTCCTGTCAATGGACCTCTGCCTGTTTTTTCACTTTTAAATTTACTAGGATCTTCTTCTTCTTTGTAATCCTAAAAAAAAGTTGAGCAACAAGATTTTAAGTACATACATGTATATTTAAAGGTGGTGGTGAACTAATAAGAGGATTAACACAAAGAAAATTAAAAAGTTGAAAACAGGAGAAATTAAAAAAAAAAAAGCCAAATAAAAAGAAAAAGCTGCTTTGAGATCAATCTCTTCAGCATATGTATATATCTATATATCAGTGACTTGCAGTAGCCCAAGCAGAGCTTGCACTCCAAAATTATTTTCATGTCTCATATGAATGCTGATCAATGATAGGATGAAGGAAAAGAAAAGATTTTTCTTGTCTTGACTTTTACTCCAAATAAATTAAAAAAACTTTCATGCAGTTTCACAACAGTGATTTCCTGGGAGTACTTATTCCCAGGCGAAGGAAAAAGAAAATCACACTGCAAAAAGTCTGAAGGAGTGTTGACACAATAACAGTGTCATCATGGCTTATATCCAATGATAAGAGACTGCTGTTGGTGCTTCTTCAGATGTGAAACCAAGCAAGCAGTCCCAAAAGCATGGGGAGATTGCAGAGTTGCCAGATTGGCTTTTTTTTTTTTTTTGAAATTCTCTGGCTCTTAAGGTTTTTTTTTTTTACTTCCTTTTACAAAAAAAGGAAACATTGTATTCGCAAAAAAAAATTCACTCAAAAATAGACTTTAATTTCCATTTTACTCACCCCCGAATGATTGTTAAGTTTTTTTTGACTCGATTACATGTGGATAAGTGCCTAAGAACGTATAGACATGCGAAATATCCATTTTGACGGTTCCCGAGTTAACTACGAGTTTTCTTGTGAGGTCTGTATGTACGTATGTATGTTGCATAACTCAAGAACGGTATGTTCCAGAAAGTTGAAATTTGGTATGTAGACTCTTAGTGGGTTCTAGTTGTGCACCTCCCTTTTGGTTGAATTCAGGTGTTTCTAAAGGGGTCTTTTGCCCTTTTTTTGGGGAGAAATCATTGTTAATTTCGATGTAAACTCAAGTGGTGTTAAAATTTGTAGGACACTTGACGATATATCGCCAGTATTTTGTTCGTCAAATTTTTTCGCCAACTTGGCGACAAATTTGGCGATTTTTTTAATTATTTTTTTTTAATCTGGTTTTAATTTGGCCACTGTTGGTGATATTTAGAGAGCAAACTATTGAATCACATTAAAAATGCTAATAATGAGGAAATGACGTTTAAATTGTAGTAAAAGTAAGTCATGTGATGCACACATCAGCTCGTTTTTTTTTTTTTTTTTTTTTTTTGGCTTTTGACAGGACAAAGCAGCTTTTCAAAATTTGGTTGATTTTGATTGAATGTGTACTGTTAAATGCTCTGAGAGAAACAAGTTTTTCCATTCTGTAATTGAATATTTTGCTGCTAATGAGCAAAGAATCTAATTATTTAAAATTGGAACTGTTGAATTAAATGCAGCATTTGCTTCTAAAAATCCTAAACTTGGTGGTATTTAGTAGTGAATTCGACTCTCCATAACTCAAAGTTTTATAGCTTGAATAATTCCTTTACCTTGAACTTTTCATTCAGTCCCAAAAGAATTAAGTGTTTACAATACAAAGTCGCCTTTATATCTTGAACATATCCCTTTCAAGTTGGAAGTTTTCAGGAAAGTTTCATTTCCATTTCAAGGATAAAAATGCAGCCAAAACAAGAAAAAAAAAATGCCTTTCCCCTCCCTCTTTAACACAATGCTTTGTTTATCAGCTTGTGTGAAGGGAATAATTTATTTACAATAGTAGATGTGCATATATTGAGTGAACATAGCAGATGAAATGAATATGAAATCAAAGAAAGGGGGGTTCAACCGAATCAAGCACTGCGACCAGAGGTTTATTGTACTAGTCCCCAAACAGAAGTCTTAAAACAGACCAGCAGCTGAAGTAAAATTCAGCAAACACTCAATAGGAATATCATGAATTTTCCATGGTTTAAGCAAACGATGACCAAGGTGTTCTAACCTATAGGCAGAAAACACTTCGCAATCACACAGGGTGTGAGTAATAGCTTCCTCATTAAAGAGGTAAACTCGGCAAATTGGATTGCTACTGATAACCATTATAGCACCCTGCTGTTTTAAGTTGTAAATACCAGTAAGAAGACTAAAAGTCTTCCCAATACTATTTTTGTTAAGAAGCCAGTATTTTTGGCATATGATTCCCAGAGAGAATCGGGTCGGTCCTTCTTAAAAGATGACAAGCTGAATATGTTCAATGTCATCGCGAGATAGTCTCTCCAACGGGATGGTTTCGCTCACAACAGCCATCTTAAACATACTCACTGCTTGAGCATAGATAGGACTGTGGCTGACTTGTCCATACTCGTTAAGATACAGCAGTTTGTGCAGGGGAAGGAGTTGAAAGCTCCGACTGAAGACGTTTGGTTTTTCCTGCCATCTAAGGAATGGTTCTAACAGTTGCTTTTGCCTCCCATACCAGCCACTTCCTCTCCTGCCTGCGCCAGCGCCTGTTACATTTTTGTGCACAAATGAACGTAGCAGATAAAACTACTGTTTGCCTTGGCTGAAGACCTAAAATTTTGTTGTTGGTTCATCTTTGAGAAACAAAAAAGTTGATACTTTTGTCAAAAACTGGAAAAAGCACCCTTTATTTCTGGATGATTCAAATAATCATGCTTTGACAACAGAAACTGCCTTAGAGAAAAATAGTAGTAGTTAAAACTGCTTTAAGAGCTGTTGGTTTCATAAACAGCAATCATAATGACGCTATAGTGACCGACATTTTAAGATGTGATAAAAAGAATGTAAGCAGTCAAAAATATTGTCTTGCTTCGAAGCATCTTAATAACATTGACTAGCAGTAAATATATTTTTTGGAAGTACTAATAATTAATTTGATCCAAACAATAAGAAGTGTTGAGTAAAAAAAGTTGAGTAATAAGTAGTGTTATAGAAAATAAAAATCATTCTTGAGAAGGATGGGAAAATATTTTTGAACCCAATTTCAGTCATTTTTGTTTTCTTAATGTATTGCTAATATGCATTTCTAACGTAATTGTAATTAATCAGTGTTATGTATTACATATTAGTGTTTGCAGCATAAAAAATGTTCTATTCAACATAGCAGTCACTAGAATTAACACGCTTTACTCAGAAAACACAGATATACTACAAACAAATATTATAAAGTACAAGTAATAATATGAAGCTAATTGGATATATTACACACTGACTTCACTGAAAATTTCAGTATGTATCTTTCAGCATTGAAAGGTTTAGAGAACATTTTGAAAAAGGTTTAGCAGGTAATTTTTTATTTAAATCTTAATTTAAGAAACAATTTTTACATGAATTCCCTAATATGAGGGTGAAAAAATATATGCACATAACACTGATCAAAAGAGTAGAATTTTTTTGCATAAAATGGGTGTTTTCTAATCTTTTAACATAATTAGAACAAGAGTTGTAAGCATTTTTAACTCAATCTTTTTAAAGACTATACTAGATTACAGTCACTAAGCTAAGCAATTTGAATTAGTTGAGCTTTAAATCTGATTAAATATTTGTGATTTTCCTCAATTAATGCAAGAAGCATACCACTCGACTTAAATTGACTTCAGACTAGTAACTTTATGCAGCTTATTTTGCTATATTTTTCGTAACTTTTTTAAAAAATTGAGATCAACAATAACATATACTTTTTATGCTTACATTTAGCAATAAAAAGTCATTAAGAACAAAATATAATACAACAATGTACTTCAAAACTTAAGTTGCATCAAATTTAAATGGATTTTATGCAACCTATTTGACAGAATTTTTAACCCATTAAGAGTTTGTGAGCTGACAACAAGAGTATTCTAAATCAGTAAGTTTGCATGAAAAATTGTATAAATATAATAAAACCAAAATATATAGAAACCATCTTACTTTAGATGCTACAGGGTCATTTCCAATATCAATATACTCTACTTCCCTCATTCTTAGTTTTTCAAGTGGTAGCTCATGTACCTAAAATATCAAGTCACAAACATTAGAAGTATAACATAAAATGCAATTGCAGTATTATTTGTAAAGTAAAACTTCCATTGAATTTGTGTGGAAAATATCAGATATACATATATTTATACATACGCTCAACTGCTATATATATGGCATATTTATTGGTCTAATTACTTTATTGTTATTATTATATGAGCATACTTAAGGGTCATTCACAGATGATGTTATGCTTTGAGGGGAATGTGTGAAGTTGTCAGTTTGTGGCAAGGGGGAAAGAGAGGATAACAAGAAGTGTGACAGCACACATTTTTTTAAAAATAAGAATGTTTATGAAAAACAGTGTGATATGTGACAAAGGTTCAAGTTTGCTGAAAAAAATGTGACATTTATATGGATAGCACCCTATTGATGTACATTCAACCAATACCAACAACAAAAGCAGGGGTGCAGAATATGTCTGAGCAACCAAACCCAACTACGTGTGAGAGAAATGTTTGTTACTTTCTGCATTTTTTAAAACAAATTACAAGTTTAATTTTCATAGAATGGCTTTTCACACAAGAAATTTGGTAACTGATATTAATTCGGCATGTCTAACACAGCTGTGCTGTTTAACACATTAAATTGCTAAAAAGTAGCTTTCATATTAATTCTTTAAATATGATGCAAAATATATTTAGGGGAAATTCTATGTAAAAATTTTCTTGGTTTGACAAGGTTTGGGAAATCTTTTGCACTCCAAAGTACACGTAGCTCATAGACTGAATCACAGCCTTCTATATATCAGGCCTACGCGCTGTATTGCGCAATCGATGTTACGTGACCTCAAGGAGGCTTTGAGCGGGAAAACCCCTTTAGTTCAAACAGTGTTGTGGACTTCAAGTAGCTGCTCGTTGCGGATGCAATATTGTATTTCATCTTACAACTTTAGTATCAAATAGCAAAGTAATATTTATTCCAAATGTGTGAATACGTTATCAACTGTCTTTATGGAGACTTGAAATGATGTTTTCTTTTTTGCTCTTTGTATTTGACTGTGCGTTTCGTCAAGTTTACATTATAAGCCGTTGGGATACTTTGGTGGTGAAAATTTAACGTATCAAATGTTTAACATCTCCAAATATGTTTGAAGCTACTATTGTTGGATTAAAAAATGTTAAGAAGGTAAGTGTGGTTACCAATGGTTATTTTTAAGCAGAATTGATAATAAAAATAAATACAGTAAAATCCCTCCTAACGGATACCCCTCCTATGTGGACAGTATTTAATTCCTCGATTCTAAGGTAAAATTAAAAGGTATTAAACCTTTGTCATGCGGACACCCCTCTATTGCGAACAAAAAATTTTGTCTTGTTAGTGTCCGCATTAGAGGAGTTTTACTGTACTTGTTAAATAATATTTTATGGATTTTTTACTTGTAAGGGACGAATTTTTATGTATGTTTTTTCATGCTACATATTTTTATCACTTTCGATTTTAATGACGAAGCTTTTTTGCACTCAATTTGTGTAATGATTATTTTTTGTAACTATTGTTTCAAGGAACTTTTTAACATGAATTGGCTGAAGAGTGCTGTTTAATATATACATTAGATCGCGGTTCATTAAAAAGAGCAACTGTTTTAACTTTTAAAGCAGTTTCTATTTCTGTAAGGTACTGTACTCTATTATTGAAAGGTACACATTTTTATTTATGTTTTTTTTTTCATGTAATACACATTTATTACTTTCGATTTTAATGACGAAGCTTTTTGCCCTCACTTTGGTAAATGATTATTTTTTGTAACTAAAATTTCAAGGAGCTTTTTAATATGAATTCTCTGAAGAGTGCAGTTTAATAGATACATGAAATCGTGACTTTTGAAAAACACCAACTTTTTCTTTTAAACGCAACTTCTATTTGTATAAATGTATTTTAAAATGTTGTGGATTTTTTTTTTTTTTTTGAGGAATTCATAGCAAATGAAAATGAATTAAAGCTTTTAACAACTATTAGCGAGCCATGCATTAGAAATGTGGTACATGACCATTACAAGCTTAGCTCTCACACCATTTTCTTGATTTTGAGAAATATTATGCAAACCATTTATAACATACTGTTAAATAACTTCTCCAAAAAAAAAAAAAATCTCACAGATAACTCATGATAAATCTAATTATATTTTTTACTCTGAAATATATGCATCAGTATTGTCCTTTATACCAATTGTTTAGTTTGTTTCAATTGTTCAGATGTTTTGTAATTATTATTGGGTATTGGAGTGATTTTTCTCTCAAAAATGTATACTGTTTCTTTTGTTTGTAACAGTTAGAAATATGGCTAAATATTGGTTTATTTTATTCCATCTTATTTTTTTTTTTTTTTTCATTTGTCTGTATTTTTGTCAAAGGAAATCAATACTACTGTAAATCATTCGTGTGAAAAATGCAAAATATTTATTAGTTTATGAATAAGAAATATGCACTTCCCGTTTATCTTCCCCGTCTGTCTTAATCATTTTACAATTTACATTAAGCAAAATTTATTTCGTACTTTCTTTTGCATTATGATTTGAAGTTGAAGTGTATTTTCTTTTTACCCATTAAAATTTTCATTTTTATTCATTATCTATATATTTATTACGAATATAATATGTAATGTGTCATGCATTAATTTTAATTTAGTTTACTATTTAAGAACTATTTGTGTCGATATTAAAACTCGAACGATATAAATTTTTAATTTAGAGATGTATCGGAGTATTTCATGTAAAAATTAACTGTTTTTTTTAATGGATTATAAAAAAATCTAAATTTTTATTCACGGTAGAGCTATTATGAAATGTAAACAAACCGCCTTCACTGGCGGCCATGTTGAATGAGCGCGCAGGCCTTGTGTTAAGATGGCTGTGACTGAATGCATATTTTCATCTTATCAAATTTTTCAAATAACATAAATATCAAATTAAACCATTCGAAATTGGCCAAACATTGATCCAAATTATGAGAAACAAAGCGATTATTTATACATAAAAAGGTTTAAAAGTTTGATTTCTAAAGCTTTAGAAGTTAGCTAACAACTAAAATTTGTAAAGCAACATACATTCTCTTGATCTCCTCGGTCTGGACAATGCATGGTTTCTATGCTGATAAAAAATGCATCTTTCATATAGCCTGGATTCTAGAAAATAAAATAAAAAACTGTAATATGATAAAATTAGCACAAGTTCTTTAAACATATCATACATGCCAACTTTAGGAAATGAACACCAGTCAAACTTTGATGACTATACCTTGCTCAAATTTAATTAATAGCGCACAAAAATAAAAATGAGTAAAGTCTAAGATATATATCAAGCAAATTAACTGGTCTGCTCACCAAAATTTTAAAAAATTCTCAAAATGATTTTTTAAAGTTTTTGAATTCTACTATTTCGACTTATGCATAATTTTACCATCAAAAGACCCAGATTTTCATTTTATTCCATTGCCATCCTGAATGACCACATTTCATAGTCTAATTTTATTTTTTTTTTAAATAAACCAAAGATAGTTATGTTAGGATTATAAGATTTTAGAAAAAATGAATTAACATGGTTCCAAATTTTTACGAGTGGCATTTGATTGAACCAACTCTGATGCAGCTGGAATTGAATGTTCAAGTGGGAAAGGCAAAATGACAAGCGTGGAAACCAGGGTTGTTTGGTTTAAACCAATTGATTTTTTTTAAAAAAAACATGCGGTTTTTTTAAAAAATGGTTTTTTTTTTTTTTAAAGAAAAAAAAATCCATTTTACAGGTTTACATTGATTTTCCCACACATATTGAAAAATGTAAAATTCCATATGCTAAGTTCCTATAGCTAAGTTGCAGAGATAAATACTAAAATTGCAAAGTTGCTTCTTCAAAATGTATTACAAGCTTTAATCGAAAAAAAATATTAATATATTTTTTATTTCATATATGTGCCATAAAGCAGATTTCAGTCAACTTCCATCATTATGCTTAATTTGCATGATTAGTTAAGATTTACTAAGGATTGAATCTTTTATTGTAGATGCAATCCATTATATTGATCACTCCTGTTGCAGGGGTGTGACATTTTTGCCCATTTATTTGCACTTTCCTGGAATTTTAACTTTGACTTGTAAGGTAATCAACAGTCTAACTTAATTGTTTGCACCTAAAAATTAAGATTTGTTCTGCAGGTGAACACAAATAATATTTTTTGAATCTAATTTTAAAAAAAAGTTTATACTTCATATTATGATACATAATAGTTCCTTATATTATAATATAGGAAGATTAAAAGACAAATTTTTAAATTCCCAGAACAAAATGCAAATGTATGTGTAAAAATTGATTGAGAAATATATAAATCTTCACATATAAACTACACTCTCCATTGGTGTTGATTTTTTTTTTTTTTTTGGATTTTGTGTGCTCAAAAGATTTTGATTGGCTATACACCTATGCTGCTGCTTTATGACTATTGGGTGCAGATAATTCTTAGTCCCCTCCCCCCTCCCTTTTGTTCATTGGATTTGGGATTTTGGTATTTGCTTTGCCTTAGCTAACCTGTACAGTTTACAAAAGTTACTTACTTATATTGTTTTAAAAAGAATGTCTAATTCTGGTAGAAAAAAAGACCTAATCTGGCTTTCATTTGATGAAATCAAAAATGAAGCCAGTATTCCGTATCATAAAGGGTCTATATATACATGCATACTAATATGTTAATCAAGTCAAACATTTCAATCAATATTACCCCGCAGAAAGCTATTTTAATTATTTAATTTAGTTACAAGATTTTGTTCTAATCTCTTTAATTAATCAAGAAATTAGGTATAACGTGACTATTGAATAACTGTTAATTACATGGAACCTTAATTACCTTCCGAAAATTGTTTTTCTCGCAAATAGTATTTAAACCAAAAAAAACCTGGTTTAAACCAAAAAAACCTGGTTTAAACCAAAAAAAACGTTTTTTTTTTTGGTTTTTTTGAAAAACACCGGTTTTTTTTACCAACCCTGGTGGAAACCCTCTCCAACAGAATATGAAATAAGTAAAGGTAAAAATAAGGGTTAACAAAAAATTAGTTACATCAAAAAAGTAGAATGACATTATAAACAAATCCGGGAGAATTTCAGAGGCGGATGCAACTGGATTTTGAAATGTGTAAAAAAGTATTTCAAACTCGCAAAAGCATAAAAAACAGCTGAAATGCGTAAATTTTAAGCTAAATTTATAAAACTTTGCAAGCATGACATACTTAGTAATAACAAAAAATATGCAGTTGCTGAAAGTAAATGTTGTAAAAATAGTCATGTAATAAAATGAAATATAATAAAATCTCGAATTTATTTTGTAATACTCATTATATATCTTCTTTTAAAAATCCCAATAATAAAGAAACCTCTTCTACACCATTCACGGAAGAGATTTCCTTATCATTTGAGCTGTGGGAGAATTAGCGTTAAGTACTTATTCATACACTGACATTTCCATAATTCTTTGCATGGTAAAATATCCTAAGTAAAAAAATTTTACATCAATATATAGCTTGAAATTTTGGACAATTTATGATTTGACAGACCAGTTACATTGATTTTAAATGAGGTTTGGTTTCTGAAAACTAACACACAAATTGCTTTAATTCTAATATTAACGTTGACTGTTGTAAAAGCACATGTTTTTGACAGCCGTAATGTTTTCAAAAACAAAGATATCAGTAATTTTGCCAGCTAAAAATGTCGCGAATTTTATACCAACAGAAAAAAAAAGCTGTTTTGAAAAATATTTTGCAAAGTTAAAATATTTGTGATTAAGATAGGCATGCGAAAATGAGTGCTTTCATAGTAAGCGAAGGTTTGTAAGCATATTACAAAAATTAGGCACATCAGCTAGTCTTTGGTAGTAATATTCTATGTAATGCTGAAATTTTAAAAGTTTCAGCTTTTTCTAGTTGAGAGGAGAAATATTGGCAGCCTGTCGTCAAATCGTCTATCGGTCAAACAACAAGAACTTGATAAATATAGCTAATGAACTTTATAAATTAACCTTTTCTGAATGTAGCAGATTTAAAATTGTTTCCAGAAGTTTTTCTTTTTTTAAAAAGACAATAGCTAAAAAAGCGACTTTTAATGAACCTGCTGGTAAAATTTTGATCACTCCCATTTCTTTTCTTTTACAGCTTTCTCAACACCTTCTTTGGCACATTTCTATGAATGATATTACTCTGTGGCCAGCCGTGATACAATTTGAAAGGCCATCAAAAATTTAGTCTGATAAGTGGCAGTTTAATCTGTTAAAGAATAATATTTCTGCCTAACATTTAACATTTTAAGAAAGCATTTAAGTTAACAGTTGAAACAACAAGCAGTATTGTTTTTTTCACTGACACCCTGGAAATGTTTTCTAGTCAACAAAATGCTGAGTGCTGCTGACAAATACTTTAGTAGTAGCATTAGAGCTTTTCCAAGACTTTTGTAGATAAGCAAAAGTAGATAGCTTTGGAAAATGAAGAAAACCTCCTGCAGTTTAAGGTTTACTAATATACAGTGGACGTCGTTTAATTGAATCAGTGGGAAATTGAACCAACCATTTTAATTAATCAAATTGTCAAAAACAGAACAAAATCCAGCTTCATTGAATTAGCCGTATTATGGAATCAAAACTGTTAAGAGTAAACGTGATTCAAATAAGCAGCAACCACAGTAATATCTATCAATTAATATTTAATTGTTCAAAAGTGCTTCATTCATTTTGCAAAAGTAATTCAAATAATATTTTGAACGTAACCCAAACTTATCGTCCAATCCAATTGATAAAATCCAAGTTAATATGGAAACTATAAATACAAATATAGGTAAGCGTAGAGCATAAAAGACAAACATGGAATACTTACTGTTATAACTAGCAAGCAGCAACAAACATAAAAAAAGAAATAAAAATACATTAAAATTTGTCTAGGTAAAATACGTTATATACATAAAGAATATGATTTAGAATGAAACATTGAGGGTACACAATTTTGAAAAGGGGAAAAACTTCTATTGTCTAAAGTTACACTACACTGTCAAAACTATGGGTGCCTTTGACAAGCTATTTGGCTCCCTGGGGTGAAAACACGGAGCCTCAGGGAGCAATGGAAGGTAGGAAATGTGATCAAGGTGAACGACGCTAATGAATGTGAAGACGGACCTCCTAAATGCATGGGTGAAACGTTGGCGCATGCGCTCTACGTTCTGACATCATTCAACCACAATCAATGGCAGATGCAAGAATAACTACGCACATGCACTTTCCCATTGAATGAAGTACGAAATTGGATTAAAACTCAGAAGTTTCTGCGATTTACTCTTCAAAATTTCGTGTAAGTACAGGCATTTGATCATAGTGTAGCTTTTAAGGCTTTTGCGCACATTTAAGCGTTTCAAAGGTACGTTGATTCTTCAGTAAGCCGTTATGTACATTTGCTATTTCTATCATGCATAAATTTTACCTAAAAATAGCAATAAGCACTGGATAAGTAACATTTAATAATCAAAATGCTTAAATTAGATTATACTTGAAAAGTTATTTCAACAATTAATTTTGAATATGTGGTTTTACTTGCTTGTATTGTCAGCGATCTTGTAGATTTTTAACTAAGAGATTTATTGTTAGCAATGTGATGCACTCAGCAAGTGAACGGAAACTCTAATTACGATGATGCGAATATTAAAACATATAAGCACGAAAAAAAACGAAATTCCTTCTCCGTCTCGATTTTTTAAAATTTATTATCTCGTGTCTAAGTTAACTAGCTTTCCTCACCGTTATTGCTTGAAGTGAATGACTGAGCTTTTTTCGTCACTCTAGTAATAGTAAGAATGAATAACTCGTTAGAATTTGTTTTGGCTTTTAATTTATCGAAAAACTTGTGCTCTTTTATATTCTATACGGATATTCAAATGTCGAATCATATATACGTTGCTCTTGATTAAAATTTTGAACGTTTATGAAACGATTTTATTTTTCCATGATTGCAATATAATTGAATATTTATTGTTCGTGTAAATGATTTACAAATAGTACCTACGCTCTTCATTTTCGGAACGGTCGTGCTGCAGTAAATATCAATAACATATTAAAACTACCGAGTAATCCAAGTGGATAAACGAAAATTAGTGCACGGCAGACAAATTTCAGTCATGAACACTTTTAAACCATGTTCGAAAGTTGAAATGTGATCAAATGCCTTAAAGTGCAAGTTTTAATCACTTTTTGAACTATTCAATGTGGAAAATGTACCAACACTTAGTTTTTTATAACTCAAAATAATAAATAAGAATGTACACAATTGTTTACGGAAATGCACACAAAACCGAAGGGGGGGGGGGGCTCAGCCAACAGGAAACAGAGGGTGCCATTGTTCTGCCATAGTGTTCCATTTTTCACCGCGGTGCACGCTGGGTGAAGGGTGCCAGTTTTTCGCCCGTGTTAAGGGAGCAATTTCGGTACCGTATAGAGTGCCACTGGTGAACAAGCTTTTCACCCTTGAAAATTGCCAAATGCAACCTGTAGTTTTAACAGTGTATCAATCTTGGGTAAAATATCAACAAACTTTTAAACCCAAAACATTTGTTATTAAATTCTGTCATCAGACTAAAATCAACGCAAGTATTTTTTTCCAACGGTAGTCTTTTGCACTAACAAAACTTTTCGAAAGCATAAAACACGGCTTCACTTGATTGTATACTTGTGAAGTCTGACCACGGAGGGATGGCGCATGATCTTGAAGCGGAAACATCAATTTGTATCCTTTGTAACAGTTAGAAATGAGGATGATTGCAATCAAATGTTGCAAATGAAGTCTCTGCTGTCAGGTCATCCCCCATCTCCACGTGGTCAGGCTTTAGCAACTACAACAACCATCAAAATATGTATTTAAATCTACTATGTACTTAGAATTATTGGTGCTTAACTATATCATGTCATAAGTAATATACTGCTTTCATTTTGAAGAATAAAAGTGATAAAACCTCACAAAAATAAACGGTAGACAACAATCATCTATAAAATGTGCTAGGTAACATTCGTTTACTTACATTCTAGATACATGATTGGACACATCTTCTATTGAATTATAGAAGGTGTTCCTATAAATGCCTCCACATAGTCTCACATGATGTTAATATAACAATTTATGCAAGAAATCAATTAGAAAGCACTGGTAAGGAAAAACATTAATATTCTACACCAAGTAAGATTTTGCAATCTACACAGAAGAGAGATTTCATCGAGAGTGTCCTCAGCTAGGTCTCGTCTTTCTACGACTTTAATTTCACAAAAAAACTAATTAAAAATCTTGAAAATTAGCATTTTTTTTTTTTTTGAAAACTTGGTATTGAAAACATTTGCATTATACATAGTACTACCAATTGAAAGAATGAATTTGTCTGTGTCCGATGGAATTTGGAACTGCCAAGTTATCTAGAACTGGAATTACAACCTTTTTAGTGGAATTTAAATGCAATCTAAGCTTTTATTCATGAGATTGGCAACAATGTTATTGTCGGCCAACAAAGAAAGAAAGTGTAATGATTTGAAACTTTTATCTGTTGCCAGTTTTTATTCATAAATAAAAAAAATATTTAATTCATTTAAGCATGTAAAAAGAAAAAGACTTTAAAAGGTTTTTTCAATTTTTCCTCATGATTCTGCTTTTGAGACAAGGAAATTTTACTAGATGGACAAGCTTTCTTTCTCTGTGTTTCATATTCAATCCAGAAAAAAATTAAATGTTTTCAAATTTTATGTTCTGACTGACCAGTAAAGTTCATTTTAATATAATTTTGGCAGTACACTTTACGTAGAATAATTACACTTTAACGTAGATAAATTTAGGATTGTAACTGGAAATTAATTTAGATTTCACAAAAGATATAAATAGATAGAACATTTATTTTAAAATTGCATAAAATAAAAAGAAATACAGTGAAATCTTGTTACAACGAAATTCAAGGGACCAATAAAAAATTTCTTTGTAACAGAATGGTCAAAGTTTTTTTTTTTTTGCAGATCTCTACACTAATATAATTAAATCTGCAACATTTACAATTACAAACGATAAAAAAAATAATAAACATATTATTTATCTTGAAAACACAATGAGAAAATATTGAGCATTGAACTTTTATTCATTGGTCATCTTCACAAAAAGTTATTTTATACGAGATTCGGTCCCAGAAGATATTATAAAAAATTCTTAATTTGTGAATGTTACATACACCACAAGAAAAGTTGAAAACTTGCTGGCCTCTTTGCGAATTTGCCAGGTGCCTTATCCTTAGTTCACAGAAATAGACAGCGCTCGGCTAGACACTGGCTTTTGTTGTCACACATAAAACTTTCGAAAGTACAAACGGAGTTTTCAAGTTACGACTTGTGAAAGTCGTTTCTTAGATTTTGAAAACAGCATTGAAGAAAAATATTCTAACTGATGTTCAAAAATATTTCAGTGTACGAATTTTTGAAAAAAAAAAATCGCTTCATTAAAACTACATTTTCTAAACATTATTGCAATGGGTTTTAAAACAGGACCAAATGTTTTGTTTTTTGTAATGAATCTTTTGTTCCATCAGTATTTGTTGTAACGAGATTTCACTGGATTACATGCAAAAATTCTGAACCAGATATTAGGTATTAGGGCAACTTAATCGGTTAAAATTTTAACCAAATATTCTACCCGGGCATCTCTAATAAAAATCATACATAAAATCATATCACAGCTGCCAATATTAAAAGATGAAAATTCGTTAGACTTATGCCTAAAAACTAGAGACTTTGCATGAATAAATTTACTGACACAAGTTTGAGCATCAAAGGGATTTTTAAAATATAATTAGGAATTCCTAAATTAGATTAGCATAGGGGCCAAAATTTGAAAACTGAAGTTACTATTTTAAACATTCCTTGCAACAGATTACAGTTTAGAAAAGTTCAGAGAAATATCGAAGCCATTTTAGCAGGATTTTTTAGGAAATAAAACTTTTTTTTAAAAAAATGAAATAAACGTACAGTCAAACCCTGATTTAGTGTACACCATTTAAAGCGCCAATCCTGTTATATCACCATAATTGTGTCTAATCAAATCTTCCATGTAGGAATTTTAATGTAATCTATTTGTTAAGGCTCAAATCATGGCCCCACTAAATACGCTTACGGGCCTTGACAATTTTTGACTTTTCTGTGTTAAACCGATGCATCTCATGCATCCACCAATCATAATTAATGTTTCAAAGTTTGTTTATATTTTTTAATTGGACGTCGTCCATTTTGACCGCAAGAGGTGCCAGTGGGAACCCCTGCATTCACCAATTAATGGCAAAGTAATGGAAACAGGGGTGCCCTGTAGCGATTGTAGTGTCAATTGTTGGGGACATGAAGGTTTAGTGGAAGGTGAGAAACATCATGTGCAAAGTTATGTAAAAACGAAAGAGATTCAGGATAACTGACAAAATGACAGTTTTACAACATCTTCTTACAGCAAATAAATACATTGATGCCGACAAAATCAGTTTCAGTTTTTAAAGATTCGACTCATGGGGAAATTATTGGGTCAGCAACTCCCGATAAACAATCTGATTCATCTGAAGCAGAACCTTAAAATGATGACATGCACATCAAGTCTGAATGTGCAAAATATTGCAATTAGAGACTAACAAGATTCTTAGCGAAATATACGATTGATTGAAAAGTGATGTGCTATTTTCTTGCATTAGAAAAGGACATAGAAAGAATTATTTTGAAACAAAATGTCCAAGTAGCATTTTAAAATATTTTGTACCATAGAACAAATCGTTAGAATAAGAAAAAATGTTGGAACACAGAAATCTCTCTCAATATTATTTTTTAACTTTTTGAATTAATACAGGTAAGAACACTTTAATTTGATCACATTTTTTTACATTAACATTCGAAATTTTTAAGGAATCTTATACTTTACAATTCCAATATACTGCCAAACTCGATATAACGCCACCACACAATCGGATCCAACAGTGGGGCTATATCGTAGTTTGGCTGTATTTCAAAAATGATCGGACATACAGCTTTCATACACATGTATGAAAAGTTTTTATCCCTTAAAAATCCCTTTTTGAGGAATCATTGTTTCGATGAAAATTCAAGAGATATTTACTTCATTAGGGTGTTCGGGAGAAGGCATCAAAATACGAGATTCTCCCAAATAAATTGAGAAAGTTGGCAGCTGTGCTATATGTAACCATAAGTTACAGCATATATTTTACTGCTTCTGCTCCCTCAGGTGTATTAATTCCTTCTACAGTTAAATAATCTTTGTATACTTTAAATCACCAAGAACATATTGGTGTAATTTGTAATAGTACTGTCATTTTATTCATACATCTGCAAGAAATTCAAATTTTATGTTTTAAAGCAATACTGACGTTGCTTAAAAAACAAGATTGTTTCGTTTGTGACATTTATTGCTACATGAATGACGAAATTAGACCCCCTCCCACCCTCAATTATGTGATGGAAGGTTTTTTTTTTACCAAGATCAATTGTTGCAGTTTGAGACCGAGTGACAGAAGGGGGATTCATTTCCAAAAATATTTGGTAAGCAGTTGAAAAAATATTGCAAATAAAGAGTAAACTGATGGCAAAAAAAAAAAAAAAAAATCCTTTATTTTTTTCTTCTTAATGTTTTTTTTTTTTTTTTCATTTATTAAATTGGCTAAGTAAATGAAACTGAATTACTCTTTCGGTCTAGCAGAAATCTGTCAATTATGACATCTATATATATTTATATATGTAATTGGTTCTCCCATTTATCTTTTTTAAATTTTAAACTACAGCACTGTCTACTAGAAAAAAAGTTTTAAAAAAAAATCTTCAGGAATATGCATAAATGGAAAAACATTTTGATCTAATAAACAAATTTAGCCAGTTAAAAAAATGAAAGATTCTAATTTTTAAAAGAAAATTATCCAAAAAGAGAAAAATCTACCTGTTCGACAATAAGGGTATGCATTCCATGCTTCTTCATGGACTTCAAGAGCGCCTCTGGGTGCTAAATATCTAATGTAGGCAGGAACACGACTACAAAGAAGAAAGTAAAAGCTTGTTTATGCATGAATTAAAATAAATCATAGTACTCTACTAGACTACAGAATTGAAATGAATTAGAAAATTCAACACAAAACTCTTAATATCTTCTGTGTGTGATGTAGGCTGTTGACTGGAAACCCAGGGCTTGAAATTAAACAACAGACATTTCCATTTTGCACCTTTAAACCACCCTATTTTGATCCCTAACTTTTCATAAAAATGTTAGCTGATGACCAATTTTAATGGTTAAGGCTTTTACCCAGTATTTTGTTTCAGCATAAAGGAAAATAGGCATTAGTCAGGGCTGGCTTTCTGCCGGCAGAAACTGGTTTCTGCCCTGCCGGTGGCAAAAACTGGTTATAACCGGTAAAAACCGGCAGAAACTGGCAAAAATTAAAAAGCATCTTTATTAATTCAAGTAATTACAAAATGATAATTGTTTAAGTAAACTAAAAAATGTAATTCCATTTTATCATTGTAAAAAATAAAACTCATTGCCCTTGATTTAGTTTGATCAGAAAGAGAACTGTTTAACTGCAGATGCTCGTAACATTTGGATTAATCTAAAGGACAAGAATCTTAAGGGCACTTAAGAAAAAGAAGTGTCATACAGATTTAAACAGGCAGTTACTGGTTGTCATTTGCTAGCTTATACGCATCATCTAAAATGCTTGGGATTAAAATTATCATGTGTTCAAGAAGAAAATGCCAGAATTTTACTTGCCGAAAGTAACATCGATTTTATACCTAATATCACAGCTTTACAAAACAAATTGACTCTATTTCCCAAAACTTATTTTTCCAATCAAGTTTTAAAACCACCCCAGTTACTACATAGTGGACCAATTTAAAAAATGTATACAATTGATGAAAGTTCCATGAACCTTTGCTGGATCCTTGATGGCATGCCATCTAGTTCTTCTGTTGCGAGAGTATTCTGTAATTTCTCCTCTATTCATATTAAATTAAGAAATCATTTACATTTTCAATCCACCTTTTTTTAGAGACAGCTGCAGAGTGCAAAAAAACATAATGTTTGATTTTTAATGATATTGTAATTAAATTGTGCTTTGGCTAACATTTCATTATTTTCCTGTGCTAAATTCATATTGGGTATCAAAGATATCTTTGATGTCATTTTTTGAGTTTTTGCCAGTTTCTGCCATAAATGTGGCAGAAAGGGGTTTTTGCCATGCCGGTTTTAACCGGTTTCTACCAGTGGTTTTAACCACCTCGGCAGAAACTTGCCAACCCTGGCATTAGTACAACCCTGGCATTAGTGCCAGTGATTCCAATAGCTTGGGAGCAGAAAAATTGCCGTTTTAGAGCAGACAAAAATGCTTTCACAGCAGCTCTATAAACAATTATTGATCAACAAAAATCAATAATTGGATAAACTTTAACAACTTGCAGTTAATATTACATAGGCTTGCCAGCTGTCCCAGTTTGACCGGGACAGTCCCGGTTTTTAACCAAAATCTCAGTGTTCCGGCCAGTTTACTTCCATGGGTCTGTCCAGGGTTTTTCACAGAGTCCGTTTTTTGTGAAAAATAAAATAAGTTTGTGAAAAACAGAATAATTTCGTGAAAAATGAAACATTTTTGTGAAAAATCAAAAAAAATTTCTGAAAGATTGTTTTTTTTTTTTTTTTGTGAAAAATAAAATTATTTTGTAAAAAGAAAAATTTTAAATTTATAAACATTAATAAATGTGTTGAGGCAGAGGGAAGGCTCATCGCGCAAACTGCGGAATTGAACTAATTTGTTGGGAGTTCTGTGGTATTCTTTCTCTTTTCTAGTGCATTTTTGAAAGTTTTCATAGCAATAGAGAGGCATCATTCTCCAGAGGATGGTCAACCTTGATGTATCAGTATCTATATACCGTTCCACATCTTGTTAAATTGTACTAAAAATCTTTTCTGAAGATGTATGGGAAGTAAAAGCTTAAAATAATTGAAACCAAATTAAATTCAGGCAGCGGTTCAGTATTTAGCTTTTTGGCGCATGACATTTTTACAGAGCACGGAATTTCGTTTAAAACTTTTAAAATTTGCAATTTTAACAAAAATAAGTATAAATTTTATTGGCTTACCTCTGAATAAAGCGTAGTAAGCATCAAAAATGCGAAATATTCAATTCCCATAGCGGACGCAAAAAGATTGAAATTTTTGAAGGGAAGGCATCAAAAGTATAAAAACGGCATATAAAATCTATATCTTCAAACTGCATATTAAAGGTTAATGATAAACATATTGTTAATGTCTATCGACATAGTTGAAGCAAAAATAAAATTAAACCATCGAACCTTCTAGACACTTTTAAAAGAACGCAGAATTCCGCTTAAACTAATGATTTCACTAAAAAAGAGAATTTTCATTTGTTTGCCTCGTAACAAAGCGTAGTTAGCATTAAAAATGAGTAAGATTCCATTGTCATATCGGATGAAAAGAGATCGCATTTTTCAAAATGAAGGCATCAAAAGTAAAAAAAAAAACAGCAAATAAAAGAGTTTATTTAAGTAAAACAATTTTAGAATTGCATTTTAATAGGTTTACATGATGAATATTATTAACAACCACCAATCTTTTCGCCGAAAATTCGGAGAACGAAAAAAAAGGAGGTGGGGGAGGTGTAACACAACGGACAATACCAGATTCCCGATATTAACATAGGAAAAAATACAGGAATTCCGGTTTATAACCGGTACCCAAGCACCCCTGTTATCATAAAAAATTCATAACTAATATAATTTCTTCTCAAGATAACGTTAAAACATCACACCATAAAAGCTGTGTTATGCTGTGATGAAAATGTTAGGAACATTTTCCAAGCCCCTGTAAAAGGTTTACAAGACGTTTATTTATCGTTAATGTTAATTTTATAGTTGGTAACCATATCTGAAGCGATTACATTTTTTCCCCACCCTATAGCTGTTCTATTCATTAACAGTACCAAGTTCAATTCGCTGAAATGTGTTATTATTGTTTAGATTGAGAGCAGAGGGAGAAACGTGCTGAGGCAGCAATATCAAGCTGCAGGTCAGATAATATTTTCAGAGAAACCTATAACAACAACATTGTTGCTGGCTATTTTGATTCTGCTGTGATAAAAGAAACAGTAAGCATCACAGAAATATTCTTTTGAAAAATTAGCCATTATTTTGATTTTAGATTTGCTTTTACAATAAATGATTTGTGAAAGATCCGTTTTTGTTGATTAGAATTTTGTGAAGGGTCCGTTTTGGTTGATCGGAATTTTGTGCAGGATCCGTTTTGAGTGAACATATTTTTTTGATTACAAATGACCAAAAAGGTCTAGCGACTTGGGGGGGGGGGTGCATTCCGGTGTCCCGGTTGAACATTTCAGAAATCTGGCAAGCCTAATATTACATACAAAGAATTTCATTTGAAATTTTGAAAATATTCACTTTTAGCCCAAGCAGTTATTGACCTTAAAAGTCATGTAAGTTTGAGACTTCTGCATTTTTAGAGTCTAATATTTCAGTGCTCCAAAAGTTGACCACACATATCTTACTCTTTTTCGGTTCTACTTTTTGATACATATTTACTGAAATAGATACTTTTGTAGTTCAGTGCTGAAGCAAGCAGATTTCAACGGTCAAAAATGGAAGAAAAAAAAAAACTTTGTTTCAGAAACTTTTGAGTGACTTTTGAGCTCAAGAGTTAACCACAAGTATCTTTGCCCTAACAGTTAGTGCAGATGTAATGTTTCACTGTACCATGGTATTGGTGAATGCAAATTGGTATATTTAAAAAAGAAAAAAATAATGTTCACCTCCCAAAAGTTTTTTTTTTTGCAAAATATAAAAACACATTACGAATAATTTCACTAAAACAACAAATCCAGAAAATTTTAGCAAAATCAAAAATGCCAGCTATTCAACTACCCAATTCTTTTAAGATCTAGCTCATGAGAACATCAAGTGCAACAATCGGGTAAAAAATTCTGTACCCTTAGTACATCAGGGAAAAACATTGCTTTCTCATTCATAACCAAAAGAATAATAATCGCAACAAATACAAAGTATTGACAATAGCTTACTCAAATAATAATAATAATACAAAAGAAACAAAAAAGGAAAAGTTAAAAATTGACAAGTAAACATACCTTGCTAAATGATATATTTTGTATGTATATTGACCACTGGTAAATTTTCCTCCCAGTAAAGGAAAATTTTCAAAGGGTTCATTTTTTCTAACTTCAACTCCTTCACCACCACCTGTTTCATTTTTACTGACTTGTGCAACAGAATACAGCTGACCAACTTGATACTAAATTGATTAAATATAATAAAATTGTGTAGAAAATACTTGCACGTACATTTAAAAATCAACCAGCAAAACAAGCATGATACCTATAATAAGCAATTAATAAATTATAAACTGCATTTTCGAATAGTTGGTCACATCCAAAATATTTTATAAACAGGCCAGTCATTAAGGAGGTCAATTGCCTTTCTGGCTTTGAAAAATCAACATTTTTACGTATATGGGCATGGTTTCTGCTGTTTTCCAATAAAATTTGCCTTGAGTATATATTTTCATCTTTTGCAGAGCCCTAACCAGACTTTTATTTTGGAGAAGGTTTTACCAAACATTTCTTGTGAAATCTATATGATCATTAAAATTTGATTTCATTTCTATATTCCATTACTTTCAGTTAAAATAGGTTATTTTAAAGAGTAGGTGCTACTTTAAGGACATTAACATGAGCTAGTGTAAAAAATGACGCACCAATTAAATGAAGTGAAAAAATCTGATGTGTACACAACATAACTTTTAACAACTCATAAGATAATATGCATATACTTCAAATTAAAGACTTATAAAATGTAACGAATCACTCAGACAATTACAGTAGAATTCTGCTATACCATGGACTGGGGTACATATTGGCGCTCAGGGCGATTACCCCACTCACCCCAGGGCTGTATGCAAAGGAGGAGGTTTATAAGGTTCAAACCCCCTTCAAAATGTTTCATCCAAAGAAATGCTTTCCATTTATTTATTTTTATTTATTTATAGTTTGGTGACAAAAATAACATTGTTATTATTATTATTTCAATTTTATTTGAGAAATGAAATTAGTATGACTGAAAAATTATACAATCTCATTGTGTGTTTATGGTAGTTATTGAGAAATTCATTTATTATGTAACATTTATTATGTGTATGTTTTGTTAGAACATCCCCTCCATTTAGATAATCTATTGAAACAAAAATAAATAGAATACACATGAAACCAAACATAATAGATCATATAAATGTTTCAAAAAATATGTTTGGAAAACCCCCCTTTAAAACAAAAGTCTGGTTACGACCCTGGCTCACCCCCATCTTTGGATGGCCCTGGGTGAACCCTTGGAATATCCCTCCAGAATGAGAGCAGCCTCGAAAAAAGAAATTCTAATTCCAAAATCTGCATCAATCTCTCACAGACACCTCTGCAATGGGGGTTGAGGTACCCACAGTATAACATTACCACCGTGATATAATCAGGCCCGTCATTTCAAAGCAAAAGGGTATGAAATCAAAGTACTTTGTAGGAAAAGAGCATTAAAATGTGAGCAAAAATGTATAGTTGCAATATGCTTTCAAAAAGCAAAATTGAAATCCATAAACTAGCTGATGAATGATAAAACATTTCCTTAAGGTTCAACCAGAATGAGCAGGAAGCTTTTGAAGAATCTTAATTCGTTTCTTTTTTAACTTTAGATTCCTTGGCTGAACTCGGTACAACTAGTTTTGTATGCGTTTTCAATTTCCATATCCGTCTGTTTTTTTTTTATCATTTACTCACTGCCCTCTTGAGAAGTCAAATTGCCCATTTAGGGCTGATTGCCCTCCCCCTAGGTTATATCACTGATATAACCAATTTTGTAGCATCTCAAGGTCTGGTATAAAAGGATTTCATTGCATATATACTCTAAAAACAACGAAGTGTAGTTCAGAATTGATAACTCCTGTTCCAATATAGAAAAAAAGATCAATAGCAGGAACTGTTTTATTAGATAAACAATACTAAAATAAATTTTCAAGCAAAATAAACAGTTCCTCATTTGAAAATAAAGTATAATAACCAAGGGTTTATAAATTTCTCAGCATAGAAAAAACTTTAGTATGTAAATTAATTTCAAAATAGAAACTACAACAGTTTTCTACAGAAATATCTAGGAAAAAAAGATTTTTTTTAGAAAGAAATAACATTTAATCTTAGTAATTTTATCGTCTTCCTTCTTTGCATCTCAACCAATGAAATTCCAAATTTAATCAATTGAAAATGAGACACTAGAACACTTTTAAAACACACACACACACACACATGCGCCCAACAAATTAAAAATTTGAATTGTGAGTGACAACATAAAATCATTAATAAAACTTCAAATAGAAATGATACAATTTATTTCTTTTGCAAAATTGTCAACTATCACACACAATGTCAGAACAGAATTTACATTGAATTAATGTATATGGATTTAAAGGAAGTTTTTAGACACAGGATTAAATCAAATTTGTATTTACCTCTTCGACTGTAATAGGTAAAACAACCCTACTAAAAGAGAAAAAAAAATATCAATTAGTGCTCATAAATTATAACATTATCCGAATGAAATAAAAGAATGCATTATCCAAATAAAACATCATATACATAGCAATGACTCATCCCGGTTGAAAGTATATAATTGTTTTTTCCAACATCTTACATATGTTACCAAATAAGTACTTTCCGCACTTTGACATGCACAATTGAAAAATAAAAATAAACCAACTTACTACTCTTTAATCAACATATTATAATTTAAATATCCAGGAAAACAATACCAGTCAAAACTTCCTGACCGAGGAGCTCAACAAATTTAGCGTAAAAATTAGACGAAAAAGAGAAGTTGCCAACTTTGAATGGACAACCCGTATCGACAGAAATAATTCCTTTCATTAACGCATGCACACAAAGTGAGTCCTAGAGCAGGAACATACTGGAGTGACCCTTAGCTTTGATTACAGCACTGAGTGGATTTGGAGAATATAATCGAATAGTCAAGCCGAAAATCGGTTTTCATCAGCACCAAAAACTATAGAATTCAAGATTATTTTTTTCAAAACACTCTACACAAAAATGTCCTCTTAGAAATTAATATTAATTAGTCATAAATGGTCTGTAGAAAGACCCTGAAAAGGAATTAGCTGCGTAAACCTGCGAACTTTGGACATTGAGCCCAAACAAATCCAAAAAACTCGTTAATTACATGCCTGTGTAAGCAAACAAACGAGAGAGGTTGAAAAACATTTTTAAGCGCTTTTTGCCGTTTTCACCCTACTGTGCGCTTGTTATTGCGCCCTCCTATTTGCGCTTCCTGTGCCTTCATTTTTGAGCAATCACGATTGCTTATTGCTTTCATTTGACTGTTTTGATGTCCTATGATTTTATTTTCCCGCCAGCACCCTCTGCAGCATCACCGTCGACCGGCCGCCTCACGACGCTGCTCCTCTAGCGAAAACAGTCTCCAGGTTGCGGCAATATCCTACACTTACACGCATACACGCACGTACACACACACACAAACACATACACACACAACTACCCACACACTCACACCTGCACACAGACACAAACACACATGCCTACACACACATATACATACCCCTACACACAAACACACATGCCCCCCCCCACACACACACACAAACACACACGCCTACATACACACACTCGTGATTGAGAAAAACATGATTTGAATTCAAGTAATCAAAATTCAATTTTTTTTTTTTTTAAGAAATTACATTGCTTATTGTTCTCATTTGGCGGTTTTGATGCTCCTATGATTTTATTCCCCCTCCCCCCGCCTCCCTCTGCAGCACCACTGTCGACCGGCCCCTGCCGATGCTGCTCCTCTAGCGAAAACCAAAACCAGGTTGCGTCCATATAATACACACACACACACACACACACACCTACACACACATATACATACACACCTACCCACCCACACACACATATACAAACACGTACCCATACACACACGTACCCACACACTCATGCCTGCACACAGACACAAACACACACTCCTACATACACATGATTGCGAAAAACAAAATTTGAATTCCAGATGCCGAAATTCAAATTATTTTTTTTTTAATGTTTGAAGCGATTCACATGTTTGCTGTTGTTCTCAGTTAATACTTAATTACAATGAATCAGATATCTATATTGAATCAGAGCACCTTGGATGTTATAGGTAAGGTGTGGGGGGTGGGGGTTGAACCCGAGTCAAAGTGAACGCCCTCCGGTGCATGCGCATTCGATGTGAGTGTGTGTGTGTGTGTGTGTGTGTGTTTATATTTTTTTTAACGTTCAAAGCGTGTGAAGCAATTGATAAAAGTTTGCTGAAAAAATTTACAATCAATAGTATTTTATAATTAACTATGAATTCATATCATCTCAGAAGATGTAGGTAAGGAGGGGGAGGGGGCGGATCTTTAGCCAGACTTAACGCTCTCCTCCTCTTCCTAGGCACTGTCGAACCTGTTGTGCGCCTTCTTTTTTTTTTTTTTTATTGTGCCTTCAATTTATTTATTTATTTTTGGTTTCACAAACTTTTTTTTTGTACTCCCCCCCCCCCACACACACGAGGTTGGCGCCTTCTCGGGGGACCCAGTCTGCCCCTGACTTGAATTTCAAAAGTAAGACATCATTTTAAGGATTTTTTTCAAAGCTATTCGCGAAAAATAAACAAACAATTAATATTTTGGCATATTCAAAAAATTATTACACTTAATAAACCTGATTTTTGAAATCCTTTTGTCGTACGCCAATGTTTCTCACGGGTCAGCTAGTTTATCTTAATGAAACTTATGTGGATTAATTTATTTCTGCTTTGATTATTTCAATTAGAATTATTTTTATTTGTTTTAATACAATTTATTTTTGTAATAGTTTACTGTCTCACCACGAATTGTTTGGAAAGGCAAACATCTGGTTTACAGGCGGAAATGAACGCATCTATTAGTTTTCAGGGACGTGAACTCATTCAGATAGACTCGTCTTAACTAGACGTTTGTCAATTCCTTACAATCCGTGGTTAGACTGTATGCTACTCAGGTTCGATCCCAACCAGTCGAAGATCCACCGTCTTCATTAATAGTGACTGAAGGACGTTAAATATGCTCGTGGTCACAAAGTTCTCCAAGTGAGACGATACCTCTGGGGGTGCTGAACCAGGGATTGCTCGGTTTCTGCTCTGGATAAAAAAAATCAGAGCTGTCTTCAGGGTCCCGTCCAAATGGTTAAACCACAAGTAGTTGTAGATACGGGGGTCCCTGGAGTGAAAAGTGAAAAGTATGCTACTTTGGTTGATTTTAATGCAACATATGAACATTTAATTGATTTGAAATGAAATTATTAAAATTGGTTGAATTAACTATAATTTATTTCAATAGAGTTTAGTTTAATTTATGCCAACTTGATTGATTTTAATTTAATTTATGTAGATTTGATTAAATACAATGCAAATTATTTCGCTTTATATTAATTCGATTAATTTTAATTTAATTTTTTCATTGTATACAGTAAACTCCCGATTATCCGCGGAATAGGGTGGCACGACCACCGCGGATAAGCGAAATCCGCGGATAATCCAAACAATAGGTAAAAAACAATACTACTGTATACAACAGCTAAAAATATGAATAAAACTCAAACATACATTTAAGTTATTGCTAAAAACATTGCTAAATTGCATCTACTAACATTGAATGTAAAATAATATACGCATTTAAGGCTAAAAACAAACAGTAACACAAAAGTTTAAAAATTATTTAATGACCGTTAAAAAAATTAATAAAACAAATTGTGAAAAGACCCGCGGATTAGCCGAGCCGCGGATAATCCGACCGCTGATAATCGGGAGTTTACTGTATTTGATTAATTTGTGTGCTAAAAAACTGCGTTTGACACCATTCTTGCAGATTTTTATGTAAAACGACACCTGAAACCAAATATGACCTCGCTTTCCCCTATCATCCCCTTTCTGTTTTCGACTGTTAAATAGCCATTATTTGTATTTGGAGGGGAAGGGAGCAATATATTGACTAATTCATCTGCTGGGCTAGAGAAGTGAAAAGTTCAAAGCATGAACATCAGGCTTATTGGGGTATTTCCACTAAAATATTTTCAAAATCATCAAAACCAATTTTTTTTTCAAAGGGGTTTGTTTTACAACTTTTTCAATTATTTTACGCTGTAAAACTCACTCCTATGAGCCCAATGGTCGAAAAAAATATAAAAAAATTGTATCAGGGAAAAAAATATATTGGAATCATTGAATGTTGCATACGAGTCGCAAAGGCAGTGAAGAGACTTCCCGTATAATTTATATTTATTCAAGATTCAAGTTACATTCATTGATCAGGATCAAAAATGAAATTAAGTGTGCTTATAATAAAGTAATAATGTTTATTTGAGGATGCACCACTACACGCCTCATCGTTGTAACCGTCTCACTGCCTCATAGCATCAATCACTGTTTACGAAATCAACGACAAGATATATATGATTTATTGTTTCAGCATTTCTTTTATGCATTTGGTTCATAGAAGAACACAGTCAATGGGGTCGTTTCTAAAATTTTAAAAGTAATTTTTTCTGAAAGAACATGCTTAAAAACATAGGGTCTGATCATTTTTTAAATAATTTGTTTAAGTTTAATATTTAAAAAAAAAAATTACTTAAATCGGCTCGCTTTCAATGTTTATGCTTCTGTCCGATGACATCACAAATGATGAAATGCCATTCGGAACTCCAGCGCTCGAATACGCTACCTTGCGGTGATTTACAAAACTGCCGATGGAACTAAAACATTGCAACGTTGCGTTCCACGTGTGTCTGTTGACGTAAACACAGGCAGTTTGTTCTGAGTATTTATTAACGCAATCGAACAGAAATCTACAGAAATTAATTCGTCCCTTAGTAGTATTCTCGAGCTTCTCAAAATAATGTTAGTTTTCCTTATTTCTTTCAAAAAAGTATTAAATGGTGGAAGCGTAAACAAGAAAACTCTGGATTAACAAAATTGGATAACGTTATACCAGGTAAAATTTTTTATTGTTTTGTATGAATTTGTAAGAATATGAGTTTTTTTTAATCTTAAATTAATTTAACTAATCATATTTTAAAGCAGCATTTAGTTGGAATGGACAGTATGCAAAATATTTTCTTGAATTTATTATCGTAGAACAAAATGAAAAATGTTTAACCGAGAAAGAATTTACTTTATTCCTTTTATTCTCAGCTGAAAGGTTTCGCCAAATTTGTTTAGGGTTATAGTTGTTAGGTTTATATTGTGCGAGCGAAGTAGCCTTGGCGATATTTCGCGTTTTTAGTTAAACCATTTTTAATTTTTATCATGAGTGGAATAAAATGATAGTAAGATTACAGAATTCGATAAGTAAAAAGAAATAATGGTCAATCAACTGAAAAGAAAACTACCACCATATATAAACTGTGAGTACACATTTTATTTATTTTGTTCTGAGTGAATTTGAATAAATATCAGTTTTTCAATTCGATGAAAAAACTAGTATGTTGTGGCCATTACGAAACTTTCTTCTATATTTTTCTTTTTTTTTCTGATCCCTCCCCATGCTTGACGAGGAAGCAATATTCCCAAAAGAAAAACGAAATTACACATGCAAACACTTGACGACCATCCCAATGTCTGAATTATTGCAAAAGCAAAGCAAAGAACGAAAATTGAAAGTTATTTTAAAAGCCTTGCTTGAATTAATTACAAATATTTTATTTGTTAACAAATATAAGATGGCAACAGTTAAAAATTTTAAATCATTGAGATAATATTTCCGATCATTTCCATACAATTAAAATCACGAGAAATACGCAGACGACAATCTATTACGATTTATCTTTCTTATTGTTGCATTAATAAAACTATTTTTATTCGCTAAAAAATAATGATAATAAAAATAAATCAGCACCTCTTAGCGCGATTGGCGCCAAAATTGAACCAAAGCCTGTTTACATATAGATTCACATATATTCCAAATTTCAACCAGAACGTAGCATTACTTCTTGAGATAGGGCACTCACAATGGAAAAAAAGAACGGGCGATTGCGCTACCCCCTTTTTACTTTCTTCTACATCTAATATATAGAAGAAAGTATTGGATTCGTGCAAATTTTCGAATTTCGAAGGATTCGAACGTTTTGAGGTGTGCTGAGTTCATTTCGACTATTTTTGGAGAATGTCTGTCTGTCTGTGTGTGTGTGTGTATGTATGAATGTGTGTGTGTATGTATGTGTGTCACGTCTGTGTGTGACCAGTTTTTTGTGGCCGCTCTACAGCAAAAACTACCGCATGAAATCGAACGAAATTTGGTACACATATGTGCCCGTATGTGAACTTGTGCCCATTAGTTTTTGGCGCGAATTCCTCCAAGGGGGGTGGAGCAATGGGACGTTTTTTGAGTTACGCGTGCTTGCTATTCCTCAGGAAGTAACTGGCGGAATCAAACAAAATTTGGTCCATATGTTGCCATTAAGAGGAGCAGGTGCTGATTCAATTTTGGTGTCAATAACTCAAAGGGGGGTTGAGCTATAGAACGTTTTTTGTCGTCAATTGTGACTGCTGTATCTCAAGAAATAACGAACGGAATCAAACAAAAAATTTTTGACAAGTAGCCCTTAGCGGGTATAAGAGCTGATTTTATTTTGGTGTCAACAGCTAAAAAGGGGGTAGCGCAATCGCCCGTTCTTTTTTTCCATTGTGAGTGCCCTATGTCAAGAAGTAATGCTACGTTCTGGTTGAAATTTGGAATATATGTGAATCCATACGTAAACAGGCTTTGGTTCAATTTTGACTCCAATCGCTCCAAGAGGTGTTGATTTTTTTTTTTTTTTTTTTTTTTTGCGAATAAAAATAGTTTTATTCGGAACTCCAGCGCTCGAATACGCTCCCTTGCGGTGATTTATAAAACTGCGAATGCAACTAAAACTTTGCCACGTTGCGTTCCATGTGTGTCTGTTGACGTAAACACAGGCAGCTTGTTCTGAGTATTTATTAACGCAATCGATGTGTCTTAGTTTGCTTTCAGCTACAGAAATTAATTCGTCCCTTAGTAGTATTCTCGAGCTCCTCAAAATAATGTTAGTTTTCATTATTTCCTTAATAATAGGTGAAAGCGAAAATTCTGGATTAACAAACTTGGATAACGTTCTACAAGGTAAAAAATTTTATTGTTTTGTATGAATTTGTAAGAATATGGGAGTTTTTTTAATCTTAAATTAATTAAACTTACCATATTTTACAGCAGCATTTAGTTGGAATGGACAGTATGCAAAATATTTTCTTGAATATATTATCGTAGAACAAAATGAATAACCGAGAAAGAATTTACTTTATTCCTTTTATTCTCAGCTGAAAGGTTTCGCCAAATTTGTTTAGGGTTATAATTTTGGCATTGTGCGAGCAAAGTAGCCTTGGCGAGATTTCGCGTTTTTAGTTAAACCATTTTCAATTTTTATCATGAGTGGAATAAAATGGTAGTAAGATTACAGAATTCGATAAGTAAAAAGAAATAATTGTCAATCAACTGAAAAGAAAACTACCACCATATATCCGTGAGAATTTTGTTGATGATTTGCATAACATGACACAATTAAATCGTAACTCAGAAATTAGAAAAATCGAAACAGAAAATTTTTAAATTAACCGATTCGGGAATTCAAGAGAAATAACTCAGCTACAAATGGAAAACAAGCGCTAGCCAAAGCAAATCAAAGAAGTATCATCTTCTTTTGGAAATAATTTGTAATGTCATATTAAATTTTCTAGCATTAATTGTTATTCTTGTCAGGCCACAATTATTATTTAGTTTTATCAAGAATTGATAAATATCGAATTCAACATCTTGAAAATGGCTGCTTAGAACTACGAACTACGTACTTTGCATTAATGTTTGTCGTTTAGTAATGCTTCTTGAATTCTCATTTCTTTCTACGTGGGTCAGAATATCAACAAGACTTTGAAAATTAATTTAAAAAGAATAAAGCGAAACAATCATACGTACGAACAAAAATCACAACACTTTTAGCATTTTCTTCGTTACCATGTGCGTTTGTTTTAGTTTTCAATTCCGCCATTAGACAGTGACTTCAGTGCCCCCTATAGTTCGTTGGAGTTGCGAATTAATGCAACAATAAGAAAGATAAATCGTAATAGATTGTCGTCTGCGTATTTCTCGTGATTTTAATTGTATGGAAATGATCTGAAATATTATCTCAATGATTTAAAATTTTTAACTGTTGCCATCTTATGTTTGTTAATAAATAAAATATTTGCAATTAATTCAAGTAAGGCTTTTAAAGTAACTTTCAATTTTCGCTCTTTGTTTTGTTTTTACAATAATTCAGACATTGGGATGGTCGTCAAGTTTTTGCATGTGTAATTTTGTTTCTGTTAGGAATATTGCTTCCTCGTCAAGCATGGGGAGGGATCAGAAAAAGGAAAAATATAGAAGAAAGTTTCGTGATGGCCACAACATACTAGTTAGCTGTTGACACCAAAATAAAATCAGCTCTTCTACCCACTAAAGGCTACTTGCCGATAAATTTTTCTTTCATTCCGTTCATTATTTCTTGAGATACAGCAGTCACAATTGACGACAAAAAACGTTCTATAGCTCAACCCCCGTTTGAGTTATTGACACCAAAATTGAATCAGCACCTGTTCCTGTTAATGGCAACATATGGACCAAATTTATTTATTCCGCCAGTTACTTCCTGAGGAATAGCAATCACGCGTAACTCAAAAAACGTCCCATTGCTCCACCCCCCTTGGAGGAATTCGCGCCAAAAACCAATGGGCACAAGTTCACATAGGGGCACATATGTGTACCAAGTTTCGTTCGATTTCATGCGGTAGTTTTTGCTGTAGAGCGACCACAAAAAACTGGTCACACACAGACGTGACACACACACACACATACACACACACACACAGACAGACAGACATTTTCCAAAAATAGTCGAAATGGACTCAGCACACCTTAAAACGTTCGAATCCGTCAAAATTCGAAATTCGAAAATTTGCACGAATCCAATACTTTCTTCTATATATTAGATATAGAAGAAAGTAAAAAAACGAACTTAACAACATTGACTTGACACTTTTCCTTAACCTTATTCCACATAAATGATTTAAATAACCTTTGTTACTACAGTATCCTACTGAAATAGACAGAATGCAAATAAATTTTCTTGAAAATATTTATCGCAGAACAGATTGAAAAATCCAGAAAGAACGTTAAGAATTTGAACAATAAAAAATAAAAGTTCGCCAAAAATCTGTTTATAGGGCTATGGTTTTAAAATTGTGTGAAAGAATAATGTATCTTGACAAGATTTCGCATATCAGGTGAATCATTTCCATGACGAATGAATTAAATGCATGATTTCTTTGGATATCCAATCATATAGTCATAGAAATAAATTATCTAGTGTTAAACGTTACTCTTGACAGTCTGCCACGTATGTGCACTATGTGACAAAAATGTCAACAAATGCCGGAAATGTCACGAAACTGAATTTAATATGTACTAATGTATAGAAAAAACGGTACAAAATGAAAATGCCGTTCGAAGCGAACAAAAAATTTATGAATTCCGAATTCAACATCGTGAAAATGGCTGCTTCAGAACAACTTAGTGTTCTGCATTAATTGTTTACTTTCGTAATACTTTTTGGTTTCTAATCTCTTTCTATATGGGTCAGAATAACCAAAAGACTTTGAAAAATCTTTTCAAATGAATAAAGCGAAAAAATCATACATAACAACAAAAATCACAACACTTTTAGCATTTTCTTCGTTACCACATGCGTTTGTTTTAGTTTTTAAGTCGGCCATTAGACAGTGACTGCAGTGCCCCCTATAGTTCGTTGGAGTTGCGAATTCCGTGGGGCATGTCATTCACAGAGCAAAATATTTAATTCGCATTTACTCACGATTGGCAACGATATGATTGGTAGCAAGCGTAGAGCGCAATTTTAATTCGCTTCTTGACTATCATAACGTAGAATCGCTGTAGAAAGATGCGGCAAAATGCATCATTTGTGACGTCATCAAGACCATGCCTTGTTTCAAAAATCGGACATTTAAAAAAATTAATTAAAAAATTACTATTGTGAAAATAAAAGTATTTTCTGGGTCCATGTTTTTTTTTTTTTTTTTTTTGCTTATTCTATCAATTTCAGTGAGAAAAAGTACTACTTTTGACTGAAGGAAACAACCCCATTGTCAATAAAGATTATTTGCTAAAATTTTTAAACGGACATAAAGTTATAATCATATTTAATTCATACCATAAATTAGCTTTCTCAAGAGAAAAAAAAATGGATCTCGTAATATTTGTCAATTTCTATATATATGGTACTTTAGCACCGCCTTCGACACAGGAAAATAATAAAAATTTTAACTATTTTTGTGAAGGCAACGTTTCACAAGCCCATGCAAACCATACATTCATATTTTGAAATTTTCATTAAAATCAAAATTTTGTGATACGCAGAATCTCCCAGATAAGACTTTAAATTTTTTATCTTCACTTTAACTCAATCTGCAATAAATTTGTTTTGATTCATGATGACAAAGAATAACGAATTTCCGAGCAAGTTGTCGGATTATACGAATGATTGCAATGGAAAATGTGAGCTGAAAGCAGAAAATTCAAGTGAAGGACGAAGCGATGATTATGACATCTTGGAGCACGAGGTTCCTGATGTCTGCATAAAAAGCAAAAAAGTGCGTTCTAAAGCTAACACGACATATAAAGGTGATTATTGTCGGAAAAAGGCAGCACAGAATACTCAGAAAATAACTCCACCGTATTCAGCCATTTTATTTTCAGACAAACCATTTGCTAATTCTACTTCTTACAGAGAAGAATACCATACTTTCAAAGATACAGAACGACTGGCACATAAAGGCATAACCGTTGTTCCTAAAGTGCATTTAGCATTGAGTGGAAGTAAATTCGAAGGTAAAAGCGAAACGAAAGACAATTTCGTTTATCGATTCACAAAACGACCCAAACAAATCAGTTGGCTACTAAACGGACAAGAAAACTTTTTCTCCACTTCGAATGACTTCTCGTCTTCAACGACATATTCATCGTCTTTTAAAATGCCAAAAGTAACCTCAAAAGCGAAGATAATACAACCAAAATCGCATTTTACTCAAACATCTGTGCCTTTCAAAAGCATCTCTCAATACATGAACGACTATAGCAAATATCTGAAAAGGTAAAATTTCTACACTACATTATAATGCATGCAATGGACAAATTATTTATAACGTGGAATACTTGGTATGTTTTCAAAAATTTTCGCCAATTTTCAAACTAAAGACCTAGTCTGTCTGTCAAATAATGCTAAAAACAATGTTCCTAGAATTTTAAGTAAATGTTCAATTTTTAAACAGAAAAATTTATTAACAAAGACTAAAAGTTCCATAAAATTGAATAACAATCCACCAACAAAATAAAACAGCATTGAAAACTCCACGAAATATAAATTATTTTTAGCCCTCTTTGTCTATCCCAAAATTACGTGAATCATTAACCATGTGCATTTATGAATCGCTTCAGGGCCCCTGATAGTTGTGACCTCATAGTTTTCGATTAATAAGTTTTTATTATTTTTATGCATAACTCTTTAAGAAATTTGAGGGCCCCTTAGGAAGATTTGGCTCCAGGCCCAGGCCTTGTCGGCCTGTGTTATAATCAGGCCCTGCAGGCTTTTCGTTGGAACGGGACGTAAAAAGAGTGTTTATGCTTTTTCAAATACAGTAAACTCCCGATTATCCGCGGAATAGGGTGGCACGATAACCACGGATAAGCGAAACCGCGGATAATCCGAATAATAGGTAAAAAACGATACTTAGTGTATGCAATAGATAAAAAAATATTAATAACACTCACACATTCATTCAAATTATAACTAAAAACATTGCTACATTGCATCTACTAACATTGAATAAAAAAAATATGTGTAAAATCTAAAAGCGAACAACAACACAATCACAAGTTTCAAAAAAAAAAAAAAAACAGTGAAAGGACCCGCGGATAATCCGAGCCGCGGATAACCCGACCGCCGATAATCGGGAGTTTACTGTATACATAAGTTTTTAACTAATTCGACGGTTCAAAAATTGGTGCGGCTTAAAATAAGCTGCCTAACAAAACGGGGGCTCTAAGCTATAGCTTGCATAGTTTGTACGTAAATCCAGGCCTGTAGATAATTGATGCATCGAATGAAAAAAAATGTTTCACTATACTCTTTAGATTGCTACCTATTTAATTTTTTTTTACATTTTTACATAATTCATGTGCAGCGCCCGATCATTCTGAGATTGCACATGGGGCACAGGGCACATTTCTAATTCAAGACCCCCCTAGGGTCCGACTAAGATTTTTGAAGACACTGGGCATGAAATTAATTTTGTGCTCTCTCCCTCCCTCTATTCCCACTTATTCTATGTCATGAAGGTATAAAATATTTCGATTCTAACTTTCGAGACTAAACTTGGAGTGGCTTTGGGATTTACAAAGAGATCCAATTTTTAAAGGGAATTTTTATAAACAAATAAGAGATTTTTTCCTTGTCTTGGCACTTGCAAAAATATCAATTATATCATTGTACTCTAGATTCTGCTTGAAATCATTATTTTTAATTACCATGATAAACTAAGGAGAATTTGGGCCCCCTGAAATCAAAGAAGAGGGGCCTGTACCCCGAATGCCCCTGCGGTAATCAGGCTCTGTTTGTGTGTTTCAAGGTAAGAGTAAAAATTTCACTTGCTAAATGTGAAAGTGTATGTGCAATTATATTTTATAGAAATACTGGCCGCTCTGCAATTGTATTTTTAGGTGAAATATTATTATGCAGTATTTTTAGCATGCATGCAATATTCCATTATTGTATTTAAAGAGCTTATCAATGACTTAACACTTTTAAATCATTTTAGGAGCAACCCAGAAAACCGAGTGAAAGTAAACCGTTATACTGCTCCAACTATTCCTATGGAAATTTCTACCACTCACAAGGATAACTTTTCTTACAAAGAACTCCCTCCAAAAAAGAAAAAGGTGTGGAATCCTAATCATCATATTTACAAAATGTACCAGAACTGGAAGCCAAGCAAGAGATGCTTTCCGAGCCAGCAGAGACGTGATATTATCACGGGAGATGTTTTCGGCTCTCAAACGCATTGCGATAAGATACCCTTAATCGAAAACAACTGCCAATTCTGCGGAAATGCTAAAAGTATTACTTAATAAAATTTGGAAGTGGTACTTGAGATTAACATGATTTTAATTGATTAATTCTAAATTTATATGAAGGAAAAAAAAAAAATGCTGGGACAATCAAGAAGTGTGGTTAAGAAAAATAACAACGCCGCCGTCTCGTAAAGTTCACGAATAAAATAATAATAATAAAATAAAAACTTTGAACCCCCATTACATAAGTGTTTTATAAAATCTCTATCTCTATATAAGAAAAAAAAAAATTTTTTTGAAAAAAAAAAAATAGGACCGACTTCAAAATTGCTCTAAAAAGTGAAAAATAATTTTATTCTTTAAACACCATCGATAATACTTTTAAACATAATTTTTGAAGTTGGCGCAAAAACGATCGATTAAAAAAATCATTCACAGCCATAACTCAACTACAAGTATCAATTTAACCAGGTCCAGTTTCTTCACTACCACATGCATTACGCATTGATGACAGCATATTTGAGTAACGATATAAATGTTTCTTTCCTAACTTTGGATGATTTTTTGATAAAAATATGAACGAAGCATGGTTACAATGGATTTTACTTTTTGTTTTTGCGCCAACTTCAAAAATTATGTTTAAAAGTATTATCGATGGTGTTTAAAGAATAAAATTATTTTTCACTTTTTAGAGCAATTTTGAAGTCGGTTCTATTTTTTTTTTTTTTTTTCAAAATTTTTTTATTTCATTCTTTTTAGTGTAAATGTAGATATTTCAGTAAAAGTAAGAAGTTCGGCTCTATATCACTGTATTGCTTTAGAAAAGCCTTTATTCAAAATTATCCTTACAATTACTGTTATATGGCACCAAACATTTATAACAATGAGTTTCATATTGTCGCGTAGATGAAGATAGCGAAGACAATGTGAAAGCCAAATGAAGCGAATACTCGTTAGTCTCAACTCGAGATCTTTATTCAGGACCACGAATGAACGTTACATCTGCTTATATACAACTTGAGAAAGTGCTGGAACTTTCCAGACTCGGAAAGATGCAGAAATTAATAGAACATTCGAGAAAATAGGGGAAACAGTAGAAAGGAAATTTTAGTAAAATTCACTTCGTCTTAGTCGGGATTTGAACACGGGTCGCTCGTGTGGGAGGCGAGAATTCTACCACTGAGCCACCGTTATCCACGGATGAAAAGTGCGAACTTCGCTACAATATCATTTGGAAATTGCATAAAATTTACTATTTTTTGCCCATAACTTTTTTTCTAAAGAACAAATATGGTCAAACAAAGTAATGGGACCTAAGTTGAGCCATCCCCTATCCATTAAAAAAAGAATCATCAAAATCGGTTCACTAGGTGAGACGCTATGAGTGGACAAACAAAAAAAAAAAAAAACATACATACGGTATGAACTGATAACCGCCTCCTTTTTGAAGTCGGTTAAAAAGAAAAGAAATGTTAAACAAATTTAGAGATTCTCTCTGTGGAGGGCCCCCATAGCACCTAGGGGACCCAATTGTACCTACAGTCTTGAAATTTTGTACAGAATTACTTCGAGCCCCGAGGATTTGCATCTGAGGGGTTTATTTTAAACTAGCGGTACCCGCACGGCTTTGCCCGTAGTAGAAAATTGAAAAGTCATTTGGTTCGCCTTCGCCTGTATATTTACAAATAATGGATGATAAATTTCTCGCCCTTGTTATGTTAATTTGCTCGCCCTTGTTATGTTAATTTGCTCGCACTTGTTATGGTAATTTGCTCATCCACGTTATGGTAATTTGCTCGTCCACATTATGATAATTTGCTCGTCCACGTTATGATAATTTGCTCGTCCATCGGATGATAATTTGCTCGGTGAAATGTTCTTAAAAATTGGAATAGAAAAAGAACAAAATCGAATTTTCGAAAAATCGCTTCAAGGTGCACACCCTCATGCTACAAACTAATTTTGTACCGAATTTCATGAAAATCTGCCGAACGGTTTATTACAATCACAGCGATCCAGAGATCCAGACAGATATCCCGACAGAGATCCAGACAAACTTTAAGCTTTATTATTAGTAACTAGTGGTACCCGCACGGCTTTGCCCGTAATAGAAAAATTAAAAGGTCTTTTGGTTCGCCTTTATATTTACAAATGTATGGTGAATTTTCCCGCCAATACTCTTGTACCCATGTTACGGTTCCACGTTATGATAATTTCGTATGTCGCCAATCGGCTTGTGCCCATGTTACGGTTCCACGTTATGATAATTTCGTAATTTACTCGTCCATCTTATGATAGTTTTGTTCTTAAAATTGGAATAGAAAAAGAACCACATCGAATTTTCGAAAAATCGCTTCGTTGTGCACACCCCCATGCTACAAACTAACTTTGTGTCAAAATTCATGAAAATCGGTCGAACGGTCTAGGCGCTATGAGCGTCACAGAGATCCAGACATCCTCCGGACATCCAGACAGACTTTCAGCTTTATTATTAGTAAAGATAAAGATAAAGAAGATAAAGATTTCGAATTAGTTTTTTTTTTTTTCGTAATTGATTTTTTAAGTTAAAATTTTCCATAAATTACCTATTGAAGGGATGAAATATTTCCTACATTCTTTAACACCCTATGCCATTCAAAAGAGCTTTTTTTCTGCACCAGATTGAGCTTGTTCCTATTTTCTGAACAGTAGATATAAGGATTTTTAGTTTAATGAAAGTCTTAGGCTCAACTGAATTCAAGCCCAGAGCTAAAGAGTAAAATATTTCTAGAGAGTACACATTCGAAAGCGACTTTTCAAACGTACAAAACGGCAGTTTTGCTATGTTCAAGAGGCCCTCTAGCTGTGAATAGACCTTGGGGGACGAGGTGCTCTTTGAAGGGTTTCTTTAAAAATGATTTTGCTAAACGCTGAACGTATTTTTATCAAGTTCTTTTTGTCTTCGGATTGGAGTGGGATTTTCAAAATTTTCTAAATTTAATGAACTGTTTACTTTCTACGGGAAGGGGAGCGCGATTTTTATTTTGTTCTAATCAAATCGTAACGTATATTTTCTTCTGATGATTCTTCTCAGTAGGCACTTAAAATCTTCGCGAACCAAATGAAGCAAACTTCGGGGGTTGGTGAGCCCGAGCGGCAGAGGGCAGAGTTCTCTAGTTTTTTTAAATAAATGCTGACGAAGAAAGAGAAGCATTTTAATCTTTTTCTAAAATTTCAAGTAAATATTGCTTAGCCGGCCCGACGAGAGGACATGTCAGCCTAGTCGGAAACTAGGGAACCGGGCCTTGGGGGGGGGGGGGGGACACTGACGCAAAAGAAAGGAAGAAAGAAAAAGAGGGGAAAACTCCGCATGAGAGAAAACGTAAAGATTAAGTCAAATTTACTCTTTTGATATTTATTGTTGTGGCACTTAAAACGGTGTTAATTTGTTTTCTAATAAGCAGTTTTGATTTTCTTTTCTTTTTATCCCCTTTTTTCTCCTCCCCCTTTTTTTCCCCCATTTTCTTTTCTTTCTTCTTCCTTTTTTTCTTTTACCCCTATTTTTTTTCTCTTTTCCTTCTACATTTTCCTTTTTTGGAGGGCAGGAGGGGCCCGGCGACGTAACTGACAAGGGGTCCACCTTTCAGGTCTCTGCGGCCCTGTTACATAGCGCTCCTGGATGGCTCGGGAGGAGAAAGTTGCACTGATGTATCCTAAGATCCTTTGCTTCTTGATAAAGATCTGGTACTCACTTGTAAGAAAAGTAACTCTCTTGAAATTTTCCAGATGTCTTTGCAAGTGTAGGCAGGTCTGAGTCTACGTCCTAACCTCCAATTAAAACTTAAGTTATAACTAGAAATAAAACTGAGTATTTCAAGAGATGCTAGAAAATAGTACCAGCAATCAAATTGAAAATATCTGCTTATTTATTCTTGTTTTGTACATGTTAGTGTTCCAGTAGTCAACTACTGGCTGGTGGTCAACCACTGGCGAATCAGCCTATTCTTTGAAAATATTAGAACAGCCCATTTTTCTATCGGAAGAAAAAGAAAGAGGAAAATTTGACAGTATGTTTCAGAATGGCTGCTGTTATCAGCAACACATCGAGTTCGAACGAGTTAACTTCGAAGATTACGCGAGATCCGTAAAAGATCATCTATAAAAAGAGTTCAAATCACTCTCGGAGTATTTATC